>NW_026099573.1:10871854-10882513 GCF_025091365.1 Daktulosphaira vitifoliae
AAAAAAAAAAATTTGACCTCTGGACTTGTCTTCACGGCGAAAATGGCTACCGAATGCTATTTTCGTGTGAAAATTCTCGATTATATTATTTATATTATATTTAACTTTATAATGCTATAACTTATTGAAAAGTTTATGGATCCATACAATTTTTTANTATAACTTATTGAAAAGTGTATTGATCAATATAATTTTTTTATGGGAAATACTATTTTTTAATAATCCCTTTTTCATTCGACATACTTTATCTTAATCAGGATATTAATAAGGAACTAGCAGTTTATGAAGCTTTTGGAATAATCCCCCAATTTTTTAAAATTAAACACTATCTAAAGATTTGCATCGAAGCTTTTTTTTTTTATAGTGATTTTAATCACTGTCAGATATCATAATCTTAATCCATCTATGCCACGTCACCACTGTGCCGCGACCCCCCTGTGCTGCCTTTTTTTACTTAAAATTGCTATAACTCCTTTATAAGTAATAAAAATTTTAAACCAAACCAAACCCAACACAACCAAACCTTATCTTCTATGTGCAAATGGCTGTCAAAATTTAAAAAAAAATGTAATGTTTGTAATAAAAATCACCTTCTATCGGGATGTTTTTTGTACTTAAAACTGCCATAACTTTTACAAATATTAACAAATCAAAATAATATTTTTTTATATTGAAATCTTTGATAATTACCATTCATTTGATATCATGTTTTTTGAAAATCTAACACTTATTTTGCTCACAAGTGGGATTTAAAATATCAACTTTTTTACAAAAACTAATTTTTTCAACTTAACTATTGAAAATGTTCCGGAAATACTGCGTCCTTTAAACATATTCCAAATTAATGCTTATGTTATGTACTATAATATTAAAAAAATAAAATTGTCCCGACGACCTATCTTCTATATGCAAATGGCTATCGTATTCAAAAATATGCTATTTTTGTATTAAAATTTTGTATTTTATTTTATTTTAAAATATCTTAAAAGGGGAATACATTGACTTTCATGAATATTATATAATTTAATTGACATAGAATAAAGTTCATAAGACATAAGAAATTAAACTTATTTAAATTTTTTTGCTTTTTTAAAGTCGAAAAAGTAACTTTTAAATTTAACTTAGCTTATATAGTTACTTTTATAAAGCGACGAAAGCGTCGAACAGTTGCCGAATCGGTAACACTAGTGTTTTTCACGCTTAGGGTACGAGGTTCAAATCCGTCTGTGGCAATTAATAATTTGCATTTTTTTTGAGTTAGAATAAAATTTTCAAATAATTTGATATTTATCTCATTTAGATTCAATAACTTCAATAAATATAAAGAATCCTATCACTATAGTCTCCCCTTGTGAGAAGAAATTTATTATTCATGTTAATATAATTTTACTATGTAGTTCTTTTTGTGGCTACGATTTATTTTGCCAACCCTCACAATTCAATTTAGTTTAAGTTATTACTCTTAAAAAACGAAAAAATATTCCTTATTCAAATAAAATGTAGCTTAACCAGCTTCTTCCATACAAACAATTAAAATCATTAATTTCTAATATTCTTAAAGTATTAATTGTCGAATTAGATTTTTTAAGTTGAAAATTTAAAATCGAAAATCGAAAATTTTAACACAAAAATAGCGTTTTTTTAAGTAAGGCAGCCGTTTACATGCAGAAGATAAAGTTTCGGGACAAATTTTTTTTATTTTAATTTTATAGTACATAAAACAAGCTTTAATTAGATATATGTTTAAAGGATACATAATTTCCGGAACATTTTCAAATATTGAGTTGAAAAAGTTAGTTTTTGTAAAAAAGTTGTTAATTTAATCCCCCACAATGAGCAGGTTAAGTGTTAGATTTTCAAAAAAATGATATCAAATGAAAGGGAAATATCTAGAGTTTTAGTATAAAAAAATTTATGTTGATTTGTTTATTTTTCAAAAAGTTATGGAAGTTTTAAGAAAAAAAATGACAAAATTTACCGATTTTTAAATTTGTAATTTTTTTGAATATTTGCCCCATTTGCGGGGCACTAGAGAAATTTTTCAATTTTTAAAGGTAATTTCTTCACCTAGATATGATTTGTGATCTTTTGACGTATTGTTGAAAGAAATCGGTCCCGTGAAAGCTGAGAAAAAGTGGCAACAGACACAAAAAAAAAAAAAAACACATCTTGGTAAAATTGATACCTTCTCAGCTTCGCATCGAAGCTAAAAAATTCTCAGTATTATTTTAATTTTTTATTAATAAATTGGTTAAAAACTAATGAATCACCTGCATAATTTATAAGCACTTAATTAATTTGTATTAATTTTTATCTGAATCAATTTATCCAATTCTTAACCTAACATAAATTAATGAATAATAAAAATTATATAACTGTAAGTACAACATTGATTTTATACACATAGTTTCCATCATGATCAAAGAAACTGTATTTTTGAAATATTAACATCGATGTAACTTACAATAAGGCATAAGCACATAAACAGGATATGCATAATTTTTTAACTGGTAAATACCTAGAAATAATTGTTTTAAAATTAACATAGTTGAAGCATTAATTAATTTTGTAATTTTCACTAGCCTTTTTTTATTTTTGTGAGCTAATCTTTTAAATTGTATATGTGTGTAAAGTTTTGTCTATTTAGTCCGTTGAATTAGCACTAGGGTAAATCTCAAATTAATTTTCTGAGGACGCTACAAATTATTATAAAGGAAATAATTTACATTTTTTCACTACTAAAATCATTACACTATTTATGTTGTAAAAGATTATCTTATTCACCATATATAGTATTGTATTGTGAAATATTCTATCAAATATGCTTATACAATATATATTTATTGTTCAGAAATATATAATTTATATATCTAATATTTATTCTAAATATTTCCTAAAAAGTTGTTGAATGTAATACCATGGTTATCTATCAANAAAAGTTGTTGAATGTAATACCATGGTTATCTATCAAAATTAACAATGAACTGATGGATGGTTAGTGGGTGGTAAATATAAATTACTTTATTAAAATTATCCAAAAATAGAATAAAAGTAAAAAATATAATCATATAAGAGAATGGTAATAACACATTAGTTTTATGCTCGACCTAGAGCAGTTCTATTTATATAATATTAAATTAACCTAAAATTTAGAGCCCCATCCCTCCTTAAACTTCCCAAAGTATAAAAATTTCCTAAAAACTTTTATTGGAGATAATGGCGTATGTTTTGAACGGACTGTAATGATTATAATAAATAGAAATTAAATAAAATTATAAAAATAATTATTAAAATATTAAGTTACCCGATTGACAAATGACTTTTAAAAATTTTATTTTACAAATAAAACATATACAACTAATAGACTTGCACTTATACTTTTTTAGAAATTTTTTTAGCTTTACTGTTAATTATTTATACTGTTAAATTATAACGCTATTACGTCATACACTATTTGGAACACGTACATATGACTTAAATATATTTAAAAATGTGTACTATTTATGCCATTCATTTAAGAAACTTTACTGCCATTTTGTATTTTCAGATCCGTTAAATAATTGTTTCTGTTCAATAGTATCAATATTTAAATAATTTCAAGTGAGATTTTTAATATATCATGATATTTATTTTTGTAAGATATTGACAACAAGAAATTGTTGAGCCCTTTTATTACAAAAAGTCATTATTAACAATTTATGACCTAATAACTACAAAATTTTTTTAATATATTATTATTATTAAGTGAGTTATGATAAAAAAATTAATCTGTATACTTGCCTTCACTATGCTACTACCGCAATTTACTGGGTTGTTGTAACGAGATTCTATATAGTATAGAATATTTTTATATGATAATTCCTTAAGTTATATTTTATTATAAGTGCGTATAAATTATATGTCTTAATTTAAAAAAATTCTGTGAATTTTAATATATGCGGAAATTCCTGATGTTATACATACTGAATTAGATAGATTTAACGATATGATTGATAATAATCAATGGGATTTAAATAGATGCTCTAAAGATTATTATAACATCATTATAACATTAGATATATTCGAGAACACAAATAAAAAAAAATTAGAAACAGATATTACATTTTGTCTTCGGCAATTTTACAAAGATCTACGTCCTACTGAGGTAAATAAAGTTAAAACAAATATTATTTAATAAAACAAAATTTGAAATTCGTATGAATCCATTATTTCACGCGTTAAATTAAAAAAACAATGAAAAATGTACGGTTATCAAAATTTTTGAGTTTTCAAACTTTAGGCCTTTTGTGGCACGGGTTAATCTTTTCTGATTTACCATTTCGTACCTCATTTTTATAATAATTGGAACTAATTGTATAATTTTTAAATATTACTATATTAATTTTAAGAACCACTCTAAATATATATATATATGTGGGAAATGCGAAGTCTAGAAACTTCGTCCATAGTTTCATTAAAATTTTTATTTTTAGGCATCCCGAACTGTTATATAATCAAAAGGTTTAATAAAATTCAAATTGATGTTAGAAAACGATTAACAATAACTAGATCTCGCGAAAACGAAAAAAGAAAAATTGCGTGTTTACTCAACCAAAATGGAGTCGTATACTAATACAATTACAAAAATGTTTTATATTTTTTCGTCACTAACAACACTTATATATTATAAGTGTATATTTTAAATATATTACACGACAAATAGTTTGAAATTTTCCGGATGTTGAGTAGACAAGATATCTTCTCCAATCTCTATTCCTGTTTGTTAACCGATGATTATCCCGGACAGGCCCCCAATAAATGTGGGAAATTCAAACAGGCAATACAGGAACAGAGCGAAGACGCAATACAATTATTTAATTTATATATATATATAAATAAATACACAAAAACTCTATATAAAATACTCACACAACACAAAAACATTATATAAAACAGAACACACATATAAAATAAAGAATATACATAGAGACATGTCTTAGCCGACTCACGACTGACTCACGATTTGACTTAATTTTCCCTTCTTATAATACTTGATACCACTATCTAACTCCAGACCCTGAAAGTGGAAGATACCAATGGTACCTACATATATATATACAGGGTGATTTTTTTATCATAACCCACTCAATTACTTGCAGAATAATAATAATTTAAACTTTTTTTTTTTTTATTATCTTTAGTTACACATTATTCTTCAATTTTTAACTACGTAATACTTTTTAAGTTCATCCCTTATGCCTGGGAAGGGTGTCAACTTTGTTTTTTTAAATGGTAACACATATTTTTTATTTAATAAAATGTTTGAGTTTTTAATTCAATAGTAAATGGCATTTGAATTTTTAATAAAACTTAATTTGTTTATTAGATATAAACATTTAAAGTTTCAAATTTTTGAGTTAATATATAGGTATAATACACAAGGGATTACAAATACAGGTAGCTAATTGGTTTTTTATGATATTGCTATCACAGTCACGGATTGTTTATTATCAATTATGACTATCAATAGATATACTTTTTGTATTGTCAGTTAGTGTATTTATAAACTCACAACAATGTACCTTACTATCATTGATAATAACAATGCTGTGTACCTGCTAATATCGATGTTATAAAAATTTCATTCTGTAAGTAATTGAGTGGGTTATGATAAAAAAATCACCCTGTATATATACATTTTACAATGAAACTTAATTATCATATTTTATAGTAACTTTGTTCTAATCTCAATTATTTGATCATATATAATACTTATGTATAATAAAAGTGATGTGAGAGAAGAAAAATGTTTCTATTATTAAAAAAAAAATTAATAATGTACTCCATAAAAATATTTATGATAAATTGATACAAAAAATAAATGAAACATATATTTTAATAACTTTGAAAAATAATTTAAAATTGTATTCCGAAATATATAATTAGTTATAAAAATATGTTTCGTAATTTATTTGAATAGTATTATTAGTTTAAAATGTAAAGTAGTCATGAATAATAAAATAGTCATAAAATGTTGATTATTAAAAATGAATAACAAGACAAATATTCTTGCAAAATATACTCATAAATTAGTTTTTTATGGCTGTAATGCTATAAATATTCAATAATATATGAGTAATATAATTATTTTATATTTTATTAACGATTTAAAAATCATTGAATATAAGTTTTTTCAATTTTTCACATTATAAAGCATATAAACTATTATAATTAATAATTTACAATATTATGACAATTATTACCAAATGGACTATATTAAGTCAACACTTTCTGTTTTATAAGTCCAGCTCAAAGATCTATTGTCTATAGTATTCGATTCTTTAGTAAACTCGAGTATTTTGTAATGGTTAATGAGTATTGACACGTCTCAACCCCACTGGGAAACTTTGAAACATGTTCATGTCGATATCATCGGTCCATTGCCGCCATCACAGTCCTTTAGGTACTGTCTGACGGTAATCGACCGTTTCACCCGTTGGCCGGAGGTGTATCCACTCGAACGTATAACAGCAGATGATGTCACTAAGGGTTTCCTCAATTGCTGGATTTCACGCTTCGGAGTACCTCAATACGTTACGACTGACCGTGGTACTCAGTTTGTTTCAGCTACTTTAAAAACTTTAGCAAAACGTTTTGGTTTTACGCTTCGCCCCACTACCAGTTGGCATCCTGCTGCAAACGGATTCGTCGAACGAATGCACCGACAACTAAAGGCAGCCATCATGGCCCACGCAAAAGACTCGTGGACTGAGTCACTGCCTATCGTGCTTCTCGGAATACGTTCTGCGTTTAAGTAAGACTTAAAAGCCAGGNGAAAGCACAACCGTTAGCCAGGCACATGCTCCACCAGCAACTGCCCCGGATACGCCCAAACAAAAACAACCGCCTAATACCGATCCATCAACACAGCCAGTACGAACAACTCGCTCAGGCCGCCGAGTCAGATTCCCGGACATTTTTGACCCTAGCTAACTCCACTCCGTAGGGGGGTGGTGTGGCGGTCGAATGTTCTAGAATGTTCGGCCGCCGCCGCCTCTAGAAGATTCGTCGCTCTACATAAGCGTGTGGCGGTCGAATGTTCTAGAGAGTTCCGCCGCCGCCTCTAGAAGATTCCTCTGACTATTTAAGGGCAAGATCGTCGCTCCAGTCAATCAATCGATCAGTCAATCACTTACGCACTCTGTCTTAAACGCGCTTCGTCTCTCGCTGTTATTTGTTAGTTCGTTGTAATATAGTATAGTTGTTATTAAATCGTAAAAGTGTTTATTACTTCTATATATTACACCTCGCTTTAACTACTAGATAAAAATATGTAAGTAAAATTATTTATACCAGTTGAAAAGTTTCTTTTTAAATTTTGATAATATTTTTAAGTTTTTTTTTTTGCAGAAAAATTATTTATTGGAAAATAGGTGTTTAATGAATATTTTATTTTAAGGGAACAATATACTCTCATGTATCCCTCGAGATGGTCCTGACTATTGGTCATTAATGCCTTTTATTAATAGAATAAGTTTTATAATTTCAAATTTTTAATTCATTTTTGAAGCACAACAAAAATTATAAACTTTAAGAGTTAAAAACTTTATTGTATTTACTTATGATATCGTATCTTGGGTTGCTATTTTAAAAAATTAGATTGTGTTAAATAATGTTGGTACCATTGTTATAATAACATACTTAATATGAATTATTAAGAATATATATACGAGATTTGCTTCGAGATGATGTGTATTTAAACATCTTTTAATAAATCATAACGATATCGTAAACTTATTACTATTAAATATTTATTTGTAAAACTATATAGCAAAATATATTTTTAAGGTTTCACATAATTTCAATGCAAAAAATAATTTTAGTCAAAACTGTAGATACGGTTTATCTAACGAAATATACAAATTATTGTGATATTAATCAGATTTACATTGAACATTTTATTTTAGTGATGATAATCACTATCAAATGTCATAATATAATAGTAATAATACAATAAAATATTAATATAAGTTCATATATGTATAACAAAACAATAAATAAAAATGTCACAACATAATAATTACCTAGTTTAAACAAGAATCTAGCAATAATAAAATGTATTATACTATTACAAATATAATAAATAAAAACATCGTGGAATAATAAAAAATATTGAGATTTTAATGAGTACATAATATACAATTTATCGGGGTCGGCTTGGCCTGATGAGAAGAAATGTATGTTTTGTCGCACAGGGTCTTGGGTTCGATCCCCAAGGTGCCGACGAGATTTTTCTTGTGATTTTCTCATTGGTAGTGTCTGATCTCTAGTACAAGTTGATCATAGTTACAGAGTTCCGTACATAACTACATCCTATAGAGCATGTTAAGTTCTGAAAATAGAAAGATGTGAAAATTCATCATATAATATATCAATATTATAGATAAATAACATTACAAATATAATAAAATATACAGAATGTATAATATAAATCAATGGCGTGAGCTTATAAATTAACGTAAAGTAGCTGTAATGAGTTTTATGCTTAGTAATATTAAAAGTTGAACGATTTCTAGTATTAAAGGTTAGATTACTAAAATTAAGTATAGCCAAAGTTCGCCATCATCAATTACACCATTAGTTAATTCGTATATAGAAATAACATGAAATAAACGCCTTGAAAATAAAATTAGTTTCCTAAAACTTTCCTTAGAGATAAGTTGTCATGATTAAAAATAACAATAGGAAGTGACATTTACATAGTGTAGAAGTTTATTTAGTATTCGTTCTAATTTTACACTATAAACAGCTTTAAAAAAGGGTTCCATATAACTGAATCGTATTCAAGCAATGGTCACACCTAATGCTGTGTATCTTTCTAAGATATAATGAGAGTAAAGTCTTGCAACTCCTCATAATAAAACCAAACTTTGGAACGATTTTATAATTATTAATTGAATGTGTTCTATGAATGAGAGAGAGTACTTGAAAAAATTACTTTCAGGTCTTGAATTGAACGTAGAATGTTATATTATGTTATGTATTCAAAATTGATATGCAATCTTAACAATATTTTTACCATTCGTATTTTACAAAGTAATTAAGTATAATTGTTTATTAATTACATTAAGAATTGAAATAAGTTTTATTTTATAAAATATTATAAATAAAATATCTTTAGTTCATTTTTCATAGTATTTAATTTGGCTTCTAAAATATCATATCAATTTTAGTTAAAGTACTAAATTTTCTATTTTAGAAGAAATTCTTTAATTTTATAATATTTATTTTATTAATGGTTCATATGTATAACTTGGCTATGTATCAACCAACTATTTGAAAATATTTTCGTCATGAAATTATTACTCCAACACCTGTCTGGCTTTATATTCTCTATGCACCAAAAGAAATAATTTTTGAAAAATGATGTTTTAATTAATAATAAGTAAATTTCTTCAAAAAAAGAGTAAATTAATAAAGTTTTAAAAATGTATCAATTTAATAAAATAATTAAACAAACAATACTAAAAACTTTTAAAAACTGGAATTTATTTACATTATTAATTCTAGATTTATGTGTAAAATAATATGAAATTATTTAACCAAAAAACAAATTTGTTTTATTACTAAAATCAAAACAGTTTTGACTTTATACAAAGCATCAAGTATTGTTTTAAATTTAATCAATTACATTAACAACATAATAAATCTAGTTCAATTATATTAAAAATACGATTCTCAATAAAAAACAAAATTTTTTTAAAATGGTAAATGTGAATTTTTATTTTGTTAATTAAGTTAATTAAAAGTATAATCTAAGTTAATATGTCGTTTTATGTATACATTACTATAATACCTCGTAGTTTATTAAACACAATTATGATAATCAAAGTTGTATGTGGTTAATATGTAAAACATACCGTAGCCCGTGTCTAGATTAAAGAATAGGGATAAAATACACGCGATTAATTAAGTTATTTGCGCAATAAAATTAATATTACAGTTGAAATTAATAAAGAAATTTAATTTAATTGTTAAAAAAAAAAGAAAATTAAGTTAAACATGGACAAAAATACGAATGCATCAAAAAACATGTCTACAAATAAAGGCAATAAAAATAAAATAAAATATTTAAGCAAAAAAAAACAAATAATATTACAAACATCACGGACGGTATTGGAACACATTCGTTAATGTTAATCAAAAATTAATAAAAAAAAACCAGAAGCGGTCTGGACACACGCTCCTTAGCGTTGGCAAAAAGAAAAGGGAAACACGTGCTCTACACACATAAACAAATTTAAGTTAATTTACGATAAAATAAAAATGAAATAAAATAATTAATAAAATATAGCTCATTACATAATTATAATATATAAAAGAAAACGATACCCAGTCTCCGAAGAGACCCATCCGATGGTCACGTTGCCTCGCCGAAAAGACCTAACAGTTCGCCGTTGGCGGCTCTACTTCATCATTGAAAAAAATGACAATAAAACAATAAACGTGTGCACCCCAGTAAGGCCAATGACAGAAGAAGGAATTGAGAAGAGCCAACACGGATTTAACGGCAATTTCAAATCGATAATGGCCAATCTATTTGGAAGGGATCAATACTGATAAACAATTCGATTTTAATTATATTCTCTTTTATCGCCTTATCTAGCGGTCAGCGGCAAA
>NW_026099573.1:10882613-10883083 GCF_025091365.1 Daktulosphaira vitifoliae
AGAATCTCTAAATTAATATGAGTATAAAATTATTTTTTATACTGAATTACACAGTAAAATCATTACACAAATATGAAATATTTTTTAATGATTATAGTGTTTATAATCATATTATTCTATATACAGAGAGATCGAAATCTGATAAGACACTCATTTTCTCAGAAACTATTGAAAATTTTATATTTTTTTAATGCGAAAAAATATCAAGTTCAAAAATTTCTACATTAATATGCAGTCCAATCATAATTTTTTTCGTCCCTTCAGGGATAAAAACCCTTATTTATAATTTTCTTAAATAGGAACCATTATTTTTAATTTTATAATATGATAGAAAAAAGTGATTAAGTGATTTTAGGCGAAGTTTCTATTGTTATATTACTGTATTAAATACAGAAGTCATTATTAGCTTCGATGCGAAGCTGAGAAGGTATTGGTTTTACTATGATGTGTTTTTTTTTTTTTTTTTTTTT
>NW_026099573.1:10883223-10884478 GCF_025091365.1 Daktulosphaira vitifoliae
GTATCTAGTCGAAGACATTACCCTTCAAAATTGAAAAAATTTCCCTCGTTCCCCGTAAATGGGGGAAACCTCAAAAAAAATTACAAATTTAAAAATCGCTAATTTTCGAAATATTTTCAATTTTTTTTACTAAAAACTGCCGTAACTTTTTCAAAAATAAACATATCAATATAATTTTTTTTATATAGATGCTTAATATCTTTACCTATTATTTGGTATATTTTTTTTGTAAATTTGACTTTTTTCCTGCCCACAGGGGGGGATTTAAAATGACAACTTTTTCAACTTAACTTTTGAAAATGTTCCGAAAGGTCTGACACTTTTATATATATCTTAAATTGAAGCTTATGTAATATACTTTAATTTGAAAAAAAAAATTTGACCTCTGGACTTGTCTTCATGGTGAAAACGGCTACCGAATGCTATTTTTGTGTGAAAATTTTCGATTTTATAATTGACATTTTTTAATTTAAAGTGCTATAACTTTTTAAAAAATGTATGAATCAATACAATTTTTTCATGAGAAGTAGTATTTATATACATTTTTCATTGAATATACTTTTTTTTTTAATCAGACTATTTCCCTATATATGGGGGGGCTTCAAATAAAAAAATGTATATAGAAAGTAGAACTTTTTCAACTTAACTTTTGAAAGTGTTCCGGAAGGTCTGACACTTTTATATATATCTTAAATTGAAGCTTATGTAATATACTTTAATTTGAAAAAAAAAATTTGACCTCTGGACTTGTCTTCATGGTGAAAACGGCTACCGAATGCTATTTTTGTGTGAAAATTTTCGATTTTATAATTGACATTTTTTAATTTAAAGTGCTATAACTTTTTAAAAAATGTATGAATCAATACAATTTTTTCATGAGAAGTAGTATTTATATACATTTTTCATTGAATATACTTTTTTTTTTAATCAGACTATTTCCCTATATATGGGGGGGCTTCAAATAAAAAAATGTATATAGAAAGTAGAACTTTTTCAACTTAACTTTTGAAAGTGTTCCGGAAGGTCTGACACTTTTATATATATCTTAAATTGAAGCTTATGTAATATACTTTAATTTGAAAAAAAAAATTTGACCTCTGGACTTGTCTTCATGGTGAAAACGGCTACCGAATGCTATTTTTGTGTGAAAATTTTCGATTTTATAATTGACATTTTTTAATTTAAAGTGCTATAACTTTTTAAAAAATGTATGAATCAATACAATTTTTTCATGAGAAGTAGTATTTATATACAT
>NW_026099573.1:10886383-10890005 GCF_025091365.1 Daktulosphaira vitifoliae
GTGAAAGTTGACATCAAAGTTAATAAAAAATTACGATTTTTGTAAAATAATTTTTTTTTATATTTTTAACTTAATAATGCTCTAACTTTTTCAAAAATGAACATATCAATATAATTTTTTTTTATATATATGGTTGATGTCTTTACTTATCATTTAGTAATTTTTTTGTAAATCTGACACTTAACCTGCCCACAGGGGGGGATTTAATGTGACAACTTTTTCACAAAAAATTTACTTTTTCAACATAACTTTTGAAAATGTTCCGGAAGGTCTGACACTTTTATATATATCTTAAATTAAAGCTAATGTAATATACTTTAATTTGAAAAAAAAAAATTTGACCTCTGGACTTGTCTTCACGGCGAAAATGGCTACCGAATGCTATTTTCGTGTGAAAATTCTCGATTTTATTATTTATATTATATTTAACTTTATAATGCTATAACTTATTGAAAAGTTTATGGATCCACACAATTTTTTTATGAGAAATAATATTTTTTAATAAACCCTTTTTGATTTGACATACTTTATCTTTATCGAGATATTAATAAGGAACCAGCAGATCAAGTAGCTTTTGGAATAAAACACCAATTTTTTTTAAATTAAGCACTATCTAAAGATTTGCATCGAAGCGTTTATTTTTGATAGTGATTTCAATCACTGTCAGATATCATTATACTTGATCCAACTATACCACGTTACAACTGTGCCGCGACCCCCCTGTGCTGGGTTTTGTTTTTTTTCTTAAAACTACTATAAATTTTTCAAAAATTAACAAATCAATATAACTTTTTTTCACAGATGCTTGATGTCTTTACCTATCATTTGGTTTATTGTTTTTATAAATTTTAACCTTTATCTGCCCACAGAGGGAATTCAAAATGACAACTTTTTGATGTCAAACAAAAAATTAACTTTTACAACTTAACTTTTTTAAGTGTTCCAGAAATACTGACACTATAATATATATCTTAAATTAAACCTTATGTATTATACTTTATTATGGAAATAAAAAAAAATTTCGGACTTTATTTAGTCTTCACAGTGAAAATGGCTACCGTATGATATTTTTGTCTTAAATTTCTTTTTTTATTTATAATGCTTACACACCCATAGACTTTTAATGTAAATAATTAAAATAATTCATGTAAAATTTCAATTTAAAATAACTTATTTTAATGTTCCTTTAAAGTTGATTTTTATGAAAAATTATAATTTAGAAATGCTCATAATTGTCATAGAAGTAACAATATATACTATTTTAATTTTTTTTATAATTTGTCCGTAAAAATTCCAATATTAAATTATTAAATATCAATTTCATACTATATTTAATTTTTATAATTAAGAAAATAGGAGTTGATGTTGCTTTTGTAATTATGCACCAATTTCTTAGAATTAAACACTATCTACAAATATACATCGAAGCGTTTCTTATTATATTAATTTTAATCGCTGTGAGATATCATCTATACTTGTTCTAACTATGCTACGTCAACACTGTGCTACCGTTTTTTTATCTCTGTTGTATTGTGAAATTAAATTTAAATTATCCCTCCCTCCGTTATATATAATATTTTCTTATTCTCGTCATGTTTAATACAACATCTTTGTTTTTGCAATAAGATTAATTTGTCATATAGTGATTATCATCCTTAACTCTTATACAGTTCACTTTTATTTCCCACATGAAACAAGCTCGTAATCGCACCTAACCCGAAAATCAATTTTGCAGTCAATTATACAATATGAAACACCTCATAATGTATATAATTCAAATTATTATTATCATAAAAAATAATATCTTCCTTATAAGTATTCAACTATTCGCAGATTTATTTTTCTAAAATAAATTATAAGTTACATATTTTGACATTAATATTATAAAGTCTATTTTAGAAAAAAATATATATACTGATTTCATCAAAATATAAATTTTATTAATTTTTTATCTATTTTATATCATTTTTTTAATAATAGCATAATGATTTTTTAGAATGATAATATTGATGAGAAAATTGATTTGTTGACTAAAATTTATAATGGAATCACTTCAAATGATACAAAAAAATTAACTATTGACGATTTGAAATCAATTTTTGCATGTTTTAGTCAGGACAATACTGATGAGGAATATGATATTATGATGAAAATACTTGACTCTAAAAATGGTAATTATACAATTGTAGATATTACAATAGATTTCTACTTGAACCAGTGGCAGTCTTAAATTATTTTTTTTAGCTGGAAGAAAACAAAATTTCTACACTCATCAATTTGTAGTTAATGCAAGTAATTGTAATTTTTCTAAAATATTATAAGGGTAAGTGGTTAAAACATTTTCGAATAGGTATATATAATTTTTTCATTCCTAATTCTTTTATTGTGCCACAAAACATTTTTCAACATTTTTTAAGACGAAACATTATAAAATCATTATAAAATTTATACAAACTTAATAATAGTGTTATATTTGGTTTTATTTATCTCTATGCAACGTGCTTTCCAGCTAGGGTCCTAATAGTTGGCTAAAACGTGGTAACAATGGCACTATGTAATTTATATCCCACTAAAAGATCAATTAGCGGTTTCGTGACCAAATAAACATAGACTCTCAATTAACAAGGATAAAAGCATTTATTTCTATTTTGTATTATTTAAAATAGAACCTGACTGGATCTCTAGAGATGTTAGTGGTATCCAAGTTAGGTGAGCGACGGCGTAGAGTGTACACAACCTGAAATAATAACAATAAGTAAACATTTAAAGTATTTATTTTAGTAACCACAATAATACTGTCCGAATTAAGTTATCAGATCAATAAAGGTAAATTGCCGCAAGTGTAGTAAAATGACGACTTCCTTCGTTATGTTTTTAATTAATTTAAGAAAAATGTGTAATCGGTTTCTTTACACCTGCGCGTCGCATACTAATGGTTGAGCTGTATGGTCGTTTGTGCTTATCAGGCACTAGTAAAGTTGTTAATTGTTAATGTTGATGAAGGACGGAATAATCTGTTCGTAACATATGTACGAATAATTCATTAACTTTTTTATGATTACAGACGATGAAACAGGACTTGACAAATTTTTGAGCCTATTCAAATTAAACAGTATTCAAATACAAAAAGAGGAAATATTGTCTACACGTAGTGCAGAAAATATCGATTGTTTTAAGCGTTTATCAAATGGAAAGAATTTTCTCGATATTAATGATGTAAATCGTATATACAAAGTGGCAAAACGTTTGGGTGTTGAATGTCATGATCCAGATGATGTAAAAAAATTTATCAAGCAAAAGCGCCGAATATATTATGATGGTAATTTAAGTATATTGCACTTAAAAAAAGTAAACTCTTTTTATCAGTAAATGTCATCCATATGGAATTTAATTGTATTGTTCTTATTATGAATTGTTAAAAACCCAGCACATAGTAGTTATTTTCATTGTACCGTATAAATTTCAATGGCCCCACGAGTTATCACAAAAAATAAATATAGTTTAAAAAAACTAAAAAACACGCCTTTAAAGCACATCGAACTAAAAAGTTAAAAATAATTTTTAAAATTAACTTAAAACAATAATGAACGAAAAATACTAGTATTATTGTGAAAAAAAGCGT
>NW_026099573.1:10893076-10931293 GCF_025091365.1 Daktulosphaira vitifoliae
TTTTTAAAATTAAACACTATCTAAAGATTTGCATCGAAGCGTTTTTTTTTATAGTGATTTTAATCACTGTCAGATATCATTATACTTGATCCAACTATGCTACGTCACCATTGTGCCACGACCTCCTTGTGTTAGGTTTTTTGTTTTAAATCAGTTAGATCCTAAAATTCAGTTTTCAAAAAAAAAATTTTCTTTTCATTTTAATATGTAATATATTAGATTAAATTTAATGAAGTATTATTGGTTTTTTGGAATATTATAAAAAATTGAAAAGAAAAAATTTATTATAATTTTTTAACATCCATAATATCCAAGTTAATGGCCGGCACACCAATATCTGTTGTATTTTCAATAGAAATTTTATAATAATTCATCCTGTTTTTCATATGGAAACAGAAGAACATAGAAGAGTAGACTAATATTTTTTTAGCTAGCAACTGATGATATAATAATCTGAAATTTTATATTTAAAAGTTATTAAAGTCATAATCATACAATTTTTGATAAAATTAGATTATTTTAAATTTATTTGAGTAACAAATAGTTTTTATTAATGGCAACATACATATTTAATCAACTTATAATGTTGAAAATTATCTTACTAAGAAAATAACCGGTCGATAATAATATTTGGACTAATACTTTGAATATTATTCTCATTTTTTACCTGGCGGGACGTAAAATATAGCTGGATAATGACTAATGATACAAATGGTATTACCAATTTCTCACTATCAATCTAGACTTTAAATGTTTAAAAATTTCTTAATTAATGATCCAAAATTTGTTATCGACCATTTATTTTCTTCAGCCATTAAAAAATTTATTTTAGTTACTGTCCGATATCAATCAATACTAATCTAAAAAATGCTTCAACTCACTTTGCTGGATTCCTAATGCACTATCATTTTTTGTACTTATATTTATGTTATTTTGCAGAATTCAATTATGTATTTAAAAATAGTCCAAACCCAACCATAAACGAAAGAAAATGATTTAATAGTTGAGTTGATGTTACAAATTATAACAAAAAAAAATACATTAACTTCGTACTGCAAATAATGAAATACATTTTATTGTATACTTTAATGTACTATCCATCATACTTTTATTTTTAAAATAAAAATGCCGCATATTTTTGATAAAAAATATTTTAGGTAATATCAGTTTAATAAAAATAAATCAAACTCAAGTCTCTTATTATATTTGTTTTTTTGTCAGTGACATATTGACGTATTGACTCTTTCACAAAGATCCAGAGAAAACGATTACCGGATCATCTCCGGTATATCAGTTACTCGGATGTCGTTAGGGAGGACATAGTGAACATCTCAATGAGTCCTCTACATTTATGTAGAGGATACTCATTGACGTTGGTGACATATCCACTATAGTATAGTGACTATACCCTTGTACATGCATTGTATCTGCCATGCTCATGTTTTTCCAATTTATTCTGTTGTTTTATATTGTGATTATGACATTTGAAATTTAATATACTCCAGCAAGTAGTTTTGCTCCAGTTAATATTGTTCTATAACTGATGACTTGTTCTTATCAGGAATACTAATATAATAAAAAAAAAATGGAACATTACTTTAGTGTTTCACTTATTGATTTAAAATAAATAAAAACACTAATTTATATAACAGAAAAATTGTAGACGGTTTATTGTTTAAACACTGAGAAAATTTATATAAAAATTATATTAATGCACTACGTGTACTTAACTACTTAACCGATTAACTGACGACTGGCTAACTAACTGATTGACGTTATTGTTACGTCGTGCCATTTTATATCGTGTTGTGTTCTGGAAGATTCTCTTATGGAGTGATCGAGAACATTCGCGCGTATATGCATTTTGTGTTGCCTATCCGTCACGAAGATTCTCGATCATTCCATAGTCACTACAATTACGTTCAGACTTTATTAGTAATGAATTATTACACTTTGTGAAGGCTATTTGAATGCTCGACAGTCTGTAGACAATTTGTATGTACTATTGTGATAAATCACTATTTAATGTCCTAACTTTTAATTATAAACATACTGTAAATTTCGTCTTACATCTTTGGCCAAAACTTAATTACTATTAATTTATTCAATATTTTACTGTAGTGTTTTTGTTCTCTATATTTTCCCTTTTATTTGGGACCTATGTTTTCAATTAAATAATTTGTTTTTTATGTACAATTCTCTTTTTAAATACTTTTGTTATATTATGATAAAATTTATTAAAAATTGTTAGTATTATTTAATAAATTTTAATACTGTACTATATCATAGTAAATCCCTCTAGGATAAGGTACCAAAATTCCTGGTGCTCCGTCTTTGCCTTGGCCCAGGATGGACCCTCCTCGGTGACCCTGTAAAGTTAGCTACATGGTAAAGTTCTATGAATATTCCTAATTAGTAGTTGATTTATAAGTATAATTTATGAATAAATATCTATAAAAGCAATTCAACATAGTATGAAATTGACATTTAATAATTTAGTATTATAATTCTTAATTTATAAAAAAAAATGATCAAATGATAGGATAAACAATGTGCATGTATTAAAAAGTTATATTGATTTGATCATTTTTGAAAAAGTTATGGCAGTTTTTAGTAAAATATATTGAAAAAATTTAAAAAATTAGTGATTTTTAAATTTGTAATTTTTTTGGATGTTTCCCCCATTTACGGTAAATGAGGGAAATTTTTGAGGGTAATGTATCTGACTAGATATGATTTGTGATCTTTTAACGTATCGTTGAAAGAAGTCCGTTCGGTGAGATCTGAGAAAAAGTGGTAACGGACACACACAAAAAAAAAAAATACACATCATAGTAAAAAAATACCTTCATAGTTTCGAACACAAAAAAAAAAAATACACATCATAGTAAAAAAATACCTTCTTAGTTTCGCATCGAAGCTAAACAATTTCCGATGGAAAATCTACTAGTAGGCATTGAAATGGAGGTTAAAAGTGTTGATTTTAATAATCAAGACTTAGCAAGAAGGGAGTGTTTAAATTTTCCACAAAAAAATTCTATTTTAAATTAAGGGGGTTTAGGAAAAAATAAAAAACATTCACGACTCTACAGGACTTAAAAAATAAAAACTGTTTTTATTTAAAATGAGATAAGGGGATTTTTATAGTAAAACTGAAGAAAGAAGATTATTTTCAAAGATTATCAAAATTGATTCAAGAGGGTCCCTTTAAAGAAATTAAAAAGAATCCATTAAATAAAATGATAAGGGAAGCTACAAACGTAATCATTAGTCCAAAATTAATAACTGAAGAAAATTTCAGGTTTTTTATTAAAATTTCAAAACCTCAAATACCTAAACTATATGCTTTGCTAAAAATACATAGGCCAGGAAATAATATGAGACTTATTGTGTCGAATATTAATGCTCCGACTTACAATTTGCCTTAACACCTAGAAAGCGTATTTTCATCTATAAAAAAATTCGGTAGCTTTTCAGTTAAAAATAATATTATTATTACTCAGTTCAATAATTATCTGGTTATAACATTCAAAATATGACAGGTTAATTTCTTATGACGTAATAGCCTTATTTCCGAATATTCCAATAAATATAACAATTGATTTTCTTAAAGACTGGCTAAAGGAACAAAACATAGAACAAGATAAAATAAATGAATTTATTAATTTAACAAAGTTATATATGGGTCAAAATGTTTTTCAGTTTCAAAATAAATTTTATGAGCAAAATGAGAGCACAGCAATGGGAAATACGCTATCATCATTTTTATCAAAACTTTTCATGAGTAGATTTGAAACAAATTTAAAACACACTTATGGTGATTTTCCAAATATTTGGGTTAGGTATGTAGATAATATTTTTTCAGATATAAATAAAGATTTTAATATGGAGATTTTCATACAATATTTAAATTCTTTTTACCCATCGATTAAATTCACATATGAACAAGAAGTAGAGAGAAAATTGCCTTTTTTGTATTTATTAGTTAAAAGAACAGAGGGGGAACTAAATTTTGAAATTTATCGGAAAAACACACACATTTTCAAATACATTCCGAACACAACGAACCACACCTGGCATCACAAATTGGCAGCTTTTAATAATACGGTTTAACGATTAATTGATATTCCGACTAATAAAATAGATTTTGATAAAGAACTGGTGGTTATAAATGAAATATCTAGATTTAATGGGTTTAACAAAAACATAATTTCAAAATTAGTCCGAACACAACTTTGATCTTACTTTAGTAACATATCAGAGTAATATTTTAAGAGATTTATTAGGTAACCCTAAAGTTAAGGTAGAAGAAAGGGAGGAATCAGAATTTATAAAATACATTGTGAAAGTTGTAATAAATGTTAAGTAGGGCAAACAAAAAGAAATATAGGGCTCAGGTTTAAAGAGTACTTAAGAAACATTAAAAATCAAGAAGTTGAGAAATCTTCAGTAGCTGAACATTTATTGACACATAATCACTCCATTAAAAGCATAAAACTAATTAAAAACGTAAAAAAATACAAAAAAAATAATATTGAGGAGGCAATAGAAATGTTTAAAAATAAAAACAATTTAATTAATTGGGATCTTGACCCACTGAAAAATTTTAATATTTAACTTGTGTAAACTAGTAAAATGTGATAATATTACTTAGGGAAGACTTCACTAGGGGTCATATAAGGGAGTTTTTTCTAGTCAGGGTTTCAGTATGTGTTTAACGTTGATAACATGATGATAACCAATCATCATGATTAATGATCATCATGTTTAACGTTGATAACCAATGATGGTAACATTGTTTCGGAAATACGTATCCGCGACTTTTCAGTAATTTTTTGTGGCTTTTGAATTTAATATTTTTTAGTTTTTAAATTAATAATATTTTTAATATAGTTATAATTTTACTTAATTAATTAGCCACAAGTGATCAATTTTTATTATTGTAGTAATTCAAAAATAAGAAAGGTGTTTGGATATTTGGGGATTTGGTCAATTCAGGAGCAACGAGATTCTATTGGGGTTATAGAGTCCGAAGGATTAAAACAATAAATACAAGTAGATATAAGAAGAAATGGTTAAAATTTTTCTATAGATGTATTATAAAATACCTAACTGATAAGTACCTGAAATAACACACTGAGACAACGAAGAGGCGGTGGCCATCTCACGAGTACCATGTAATGTGATTATGTATAAGGTACAAACTAGTTAGTGATGGTTAATGAAAGTTTAAAAATAAACATAAATATATGATCTATTGTTATATAGTTCTTTACTCAGATTATTAATTCTAAATAATTGGGTTAATATAAATTTACTTTCTTCTTTCAGATAGTTTGTGTGAGGATTTGTAATGCTTCTTTTATATAGATAAATAAAGTTTTGAAGCAAGAATGAGTAAATCAATATCGACTTAAAATGTACCGGCGACAACACGGGGTATCGGCTAGTTTGATGAGTACAGATTAGACAAAAGAATTCTGAATTCTATAGAATCCAGAGCTTCAAAAGTGGAGAAGAGCCGCTCGCTGGCACGCTCGTTCACTTTTGTACAAACAGAACTAAGCCTTTTTATATTATTTTTAATTACCCCCATCATGGGTTGTTGTCGTCAGCGCTTTTAGTGATCTTCACTAATTATAATTATAATTACAATTTATTGTATAAAATTTGAATATAACATGATAATTATTTTTAAGATAAGATGCATTGTATACAATATTCTATGTTCGATCCATTTTTGTTGTTTTAATTTGTATGTTAGTATAGTATATGATAAACGCGCTTGTCCGGTGCGTACCGGTTTGCTTTTATTGTAATATAGTAGTCAAACGATGAACTCGTTATCGTAAAGGACGGCACGACGCGCACGCCAACAAGTATATGTAAAATAAAGTATAATAAACTAAGCGAAAAGTGTTAAGTTTTATCTAGTTTCTTACTAAATAAATAGTTTAAAAGTAATTCGAATTTTATACAGTCCACTCTGAAAACGAAACAATCTATTTAACACATATATACATATATAATAGCCAGTGTACAACAGTGTATATGTTATGACAGATAAATAAATTATTTGTTTGTATACTAGTAATATAAAATATAGATTATACATTTTTCATTGATAAATGTAAGATGCACAATGCAAAGCATTAGGTATATTACGACATAATAGACAATCTCTGTTTGAGGATAATTTATCACCAGTTATTCCATTACACACATTATCTATAGATATACAGAATGTTCAGTAAGTTAAGAAACAGTTAAATTGTTACAAACAATGAGTACAATAGAAATTCGTTTCCTTATTTACTGAACACTCTGTATATGTACTATGAACAATTACGTTATTACCTTTTTTTATTCATATTTTTTTGAAAATATTTTCTTAGATGCAATATTTTNAATAGATAAATAAAGTTTTGAAGCAAGAATGAGTAAATACAATATCGACTTAAAGTGTACCGACGACAACACGGGGTATCGGCTAGTTTGATGAGTACAGATTAGACAAAAGAATTCTGAATTCTATTGAATCCAGAGCTTCAAAAGTGGAGAAGAGCCGCTCGCTGGCACGCTCGTTCACTTATGTACAAACAGAACTAAGCCTTTTTATATTATTTTTAATTACCCTCATCATAGGTTGTTGTCGTCAGCGCTTTTAGTGATTTTCACTAATTATAATTATATTTACAATTTATTGTATAAAATTTGAATATAACATGATAATTATTTTTAAGATAAGATGCATTGTATACAATATTCTATGTTCGATCCATTTTTGTTGTTTTAATTTGTATGTTAGTATAGTATATGATAAACGCGCTTGTCCGGTGCGTACCGGTTTGCTTTTATTGTAATATAGTAGTCAAACGATGAACTCGTTATCGTAAAGGACGGCACGACGCGCACGCCAACAAGTATATGTAAAATAAAGTATAATAAACTAAGCGAAAAGTGTTAAGTTTTATCTAGTTTCTTACTAAATAAATAGTTTAAAAGTAATTCGAATTTTATACAGTCCACTCTGAAAACGAAACAATCTATTTAACACATATATACATATATAATAGCCAGTGTACAACAGTGTATATGTTATGACAGATAAATAAATTATTTGTTTGTATACTAGTAATATAAAATATAGATTATACATTTTTCATTGATAAATGTAAGATGCACAATGCAAAGCATTAGGTATATTACGACATAATAGACAATCTCTGTTTGAGGATAATTTATCACCAGTTATTCCATTACACACATTATCTATAGATATACAGAATGTTCAGTAAGTTAAGAAACAGTTAAATTGTTACAAACAATGAGTACAATAGAAATTCGTTTCCTTATTTACTGAACACTCTGTATATGTACTATGAACAATTACGTTATTACCTTTTTTTATTCATATTTTTTTGAAAATATTTTCTTAGATGCAATATTTTTGTATTTGAAATATTTTTGGGGATGAACGTTAAAAACCAAAAAATTCTGTTTTCACGAAAAATAAAATTAAACAGTTTTTATTAGTTAAACGTTGAACAATCAATGTTGCAAAAAATTTGTAAAGACATTTTTCTTTGCATCATTGTTTATTGCATTATTAATTCTGTGAAATTTCGTAATATATCCAATGCTTTTCATTTCACTTTTACATTTATCAATGAAAAATTTATTATCTGTATTTTATATTACTTGTATACAAACAAATAATTTTTTTTATCTGTCATAACATAATATGTTATGACAGATAAAAAAAATTACAACAGTATATATATATACTGTTGTACACTATTTATTCTATATGTACATACATGTTAAATTGATAATTGTATACTACACATCAATTTAATACAATAAACTGAAAGTAACTAAAATCACTGATAACGACATCCCATGATAGGGGTAAATAAAAATAATATAAAAAGGACTAGTTCTGCTTACATATCAGAGAGCTAGCAAGCAGGTGAGTGAGCATGCCAGCGAGCGGCTCTACTTATAAAGCAATAGATCAATTCTTTCTTTAGCAATTTTACTAATTTGTTCGCACTTTATACATATACACATTATAGGATCTCGTGGATCGGATTACCGCCCTGTGACTGAAAAGAGTGTAAAAACCTAATGTGTATCTGACTGTATTAATAGACACTTTGACTGGGTATTCGTGGGTCGGTTTACCACTTCTTTCTCTCAGTATCCTATTAAAGATGCTTACCAATTAATTAGTTCTTATTCTTTAACAAAGAGGATCTACATTTACCTCATTTATATCTAATTATATTTATTGCTCTAAACCCTAGGACTCTACAAGCCCGATAGAACCTTGTTGCTCACAAATTGACCAAATCTCCTAATATCCAATCTTTGATCAACTTACCTAATACACATACTAGCTTATTTTTGTATTACTACAGAAATGTTTTCTTTTAATAATAACTAAAAAGATAAAAACAGTAGAAACTAAATTCCTATATCTTTTTATCAATTCTGAAGCACGTGAAGGGATTAACCTACGATGCTCAAAACTCACCAATATTTTCTATATGCTACAAAAATTCCGATCACTTGGCATCAAATTTATTTAAAAGAAAAAACACGAAGTATAATGATGACCACCCTAGAGCATATATAGAGTATTCATAAAAAAATTATATTGATCCATATATTTTTCAAAAATTGTAGTTATATAAAATATAAAATTGGTAATTTCAAAACAAAAATATCTAATGTTTTAACTATAAATCTTATAATGTGGTGGTCCTGAGTTTAATTTTAGCTGCTTATAATAGTTAAAAATTTGCCTAGTCAGTAAAAAAATGTTTATAATGTATATATTTAAATCTCTGAATTCAAATTTCACATTAATTGTTAATAAATAAAACTATTCAAATGATCATCAAAAGTATATGATTAACTATGCTTTATGCAATATCATTAAACGCATAAAACATACAATTTTTTCTTTTTAGAAGTTAATAATATCTGAACTGGCGTTCGTCTCCAGTCATAATTTTAATATCACCGTTAGCAATAGTTGTCAACTTTCCTCGTGACCTATGTCTTCTTTGCGAGTTAAATTATAAAATAAGACATTGATGTTTTTCACACTATTGGAGGTAGTTAATACTTAATTAATCCAATAGGTAGTTAATGTTTAGTAAATTTATTTCTATTTTTTTAACTTGTTTTTTCAATTTTCTTTATATTGACCGCCAATTTCATAAACAATACATAAATAAAAATTAGCAAAAGTTTTTTTTAATATTCAACTAAAATAAAATCTGGTTCTATTAACGTATTTATTTTTAAAGTCAGTCCAGGAAAAGCAGAGAGTTATCATTTACAAACAAGAATATATCACACACCATCACAGAACCCCAATATCTTCTCAGCTACGCATCAAAGCTAAAAAAAAAAAAATTGATAGTAAATAGAAACATGAATGTTTCGTTTTGTATTTATTTTAATTTGTTGCCAAAGCTGCATGAAAATAATTGTGTTTACATTAATGTCTATATGTGTTAAAATTTCAAAAGGTACTCTATATTTTATTACTTATCTAGAATATATTTTTTTATTTTAAATTTATTTTCGTTAATTGAAGTATACCAAAAATAACTAATGAACTCATAACAAGAAATGATTATTTTTTTCCATAATTTACATAATTTAGAATTTAATGAAAAATGTATCTTTAAACCCTTGAAATCAGTTAAAATATATGTTAAAATTAAAATATTAAATTTATTAACTATAAATTATTATTACATTATTAAAGTACAACTAATTATTTATTTGGTTGACATTTTCCCTTTAAACTTCTATACGCCCAATTTGTAAGCCTGTAATCAGTTTAAATTTAATTGATTAATTTCATTGATTTTATTGAAATAGTCTTAAAATCAGTAGTGGAACAAAACAATTGGACACATGGAATAATATGGGTCGGCTCGTTTTTTCAATATACAAAAGAATTAAAAAAAAAGCACGTTCTTAAACATATTATTAAAGTATAACTTGAAATATGTTATGATAAAATAATTATAATGTTTTATATACATCACTTTAACACGGTAGTAACTCTATAACATTTTCACAAGACTTACGTCGCAATATTATAATCGACACTGATTTTGAGGATAGAGATCCTGTTTATTAATAAACAACAACAAGTTATTTAAAAAAAAATCGAAAAGACGAACACAGTTAATAATAATCTTCGTATTATATTGCGGTACTTTTGCTGGCGACGGTGCGGATCGGTTTGGCGAATCCGGTCGTGCGACACGTCCGGAACCGGTGACGTACGTCTTAGTTGTCACTTTAATAACGGGAAGAAGACTCCTCGTGTCATTTGAGGCGGTTGTCTAATATGATACTAATCGTATCACAAAATTTACAGTACCAAGTCAACTCACTATCTGTTAGTTATAGAATAAATGTAAATGATTTATGTGAATAATTAAACTATCCTCAAAAAATATAATATACTTTTCTTAAATTAATTGTATTGATACATTGTTACATTATAATAATGTACTAAGACAATCATATGTAAAACAATATGTAATAAATAATAAAATTCATATAAATAAGAATATAAGTTTTCATAAATATATGAATATTTCCATCTGAATGTTTCCGTGTAGGGGGAAATTTAAGAGCAGTTGTTCAGTGGTTGTAATTTGTTTTGTGTGTTGGATATTTTGAACCAGTATTTCGGAAGTTACTAACATTTGAAAATATACAGAGTGATACATGAAGGATAAATACAATCATAATCTTAGAATATAGTGTTTTATTCAAAAAACTTTATAATTTTCTGTTTAGAATACAGTAATTGTAATTAAAAAAACTCATGTGATTCATTATAATGAATTATATGAGAAGCGTCTGGTGTGTTATGCGATAAGAGAATTCCAATGAGACTGAATGGTAAGTTCTATAAAACTGTAGTAAGACCAGCTATATATCGTTCAGAGTGTTGAGTGGTTGACAAGAAAATATAGCAGAGAATGAGTATAGCAGAGATTTTGATTGCTTAGATGTATGAGTGGAGTGACTATAGAAGATAGGCAGTATAGGTGTAACGTCAATTGTGAATAAGATGAGTAAAAATAGATTTAGATGGTTTGGTCATGTTATGAGGAGAGAAGAATGGTAAGCTGTGAGAATAATTATGGAAATGAATGTGTGATTTGTGCGTAGATGATATGGGAAAATAAAATTATGTAAAAATAATTAAAAGGAAAGATCAACTTAATGATTTCCTAAGTTATAATTCTGAATAATTATTAGGTTAATTGTTTCTGTAACAAAGTTTGCTCAACTAATTTTAACCATATTATTTTATACATATAATTTGAATAAATCTTAAAATTTTAAATATTCTTTACTTGTGATATTTTTCTTTAACTATTGCAATAAAAAAAAAGATGTATTTATTCAAACATAAGTTAAACTACGTCATAATACGTGTTAATTTAAATTTTTTTAGAAATATATGTCGGTTGATACATTACAAATTTTGATCAAAATTATTATACGTAGTGATTCTCTTAACACTGACCAAAAATTTATGTGGAAATTTAGTTATGTAACTCATACGTAAATTTTTGGTCAGTGTTAAGAGAATTACCGTGTGCACTGGTTGAGGTTATATGTTATATTTGACATGGCTGATTGAGACATTATGGAACAATTCCGTTTTCCCTTATACTGATATGTCACACTAAGAGATCATTTATACTTCCATAATTTGATTAATATCATTAAAAAAAATTAACTCATGAATAATAAATTAAAATGGATGAACTTTATTGTAGTACGTAACTTTTTAATTTTCATAAACAACTTAATTAATTAACACATGCAAACGTTAAATAATCAAATGTGCAAACAGCCGAATGTTACTCTTCATTGTCCTTAGTTAAAGAAACCCTTTCACGATGTAAACAGATTATAAAAGGCCTAAAATGTGAAACCCAATGGGAGCCGGACGATGATTATGCACATCTATGGAAGCGGATCTGGGAAATGCACCAAGAACATCCTTTGGATAGTAGTTTTGTCCTGGTTCGATTTTATCCCAATGCAATTATCGTCCGGCTCTGTTTCGCCTACAGGTTAAAATTGTAAAAAATACTTTTCATGTTATTCGTGTATAACTTTTCCTTATGTTAATTTTGCATTGCTAATCATTTATCGTTGTTTTATGCGATTATAATAATAAACTTATTAAAGACATTGTCTACAAATTAGTGATTATTCGAGTTTGTGTGTTTATTGTCATCCCACAAATTAGAACTATATTATCAAAGGATTACATAACTCAGGTAAGATTATTCCAATTTAATGTGTATGTCATTACAAGCAATAACAGACCCTGGAACCATACTGCCCCGATAGAGTCTCGAAAAGCATTCACCACATAGTTTAATACCACATATAATTTTTTTATCACTTTTACTCTTTATTATTTAAGTTACGGCAAATCATATTTTAAATTTTTACATAATTTTTAGTAAGACATTGCTACAAACAATGAGAACAATAGAAACTCGTTTCATTTTTTACTAAACATTTTATATGTGGTGTATATTGAAAATAACCCAAAAACCTTATTTTAAAACTTCAGTAGAAAAAAATCACAAACATTTAAATATATGACATTTTACTCATAAAATTTGTTCTAGAAAATAAAATTATAAACGTTTTTTAAAGGAAAATATATTTTAGCAACTTTAAATGTTCATCAAATATGCAAATAAACTGTAAATATTTCTATTTTGATCAATCGAAAATTAATTGTATATTCTGTAAATTTTTAGACAGACTAATGGAATTATCAAAAAAGTTGTTAGTAGTTAAATACGAAAAATATTTAAATTTACAATTTCTATATTATGTATTTTTTCTGCGAGTTTATTTTTACGAGTTATAAGCAAATTACCCAAAAACTACGCTTTAATTTTCAATTTAACTACGCTTTTTAATTTAATTTTCAACCAAAAATAGGCCTGGGTAAAAATCATTTGAAATTTTTTTTGGTTCATTTTTACAAATTTGTCAACAACAATAAAGGTTGACTAAAGAACTTTTTAAAAACATTCTATTCAACTTTAACTTTATTAAAACCTAGCTAAAAATACTACTTCAATTTAAATAAAAGAAGATTTCTACCTTTATAAAGGATAATTTCATATTTTAATAAAAACAGATAAATCGAGAAACATATGAAACTAAAAAATATTTAAATTGATTTTCTTGACATAATAAAGAATTCGAGTTAGAGTAGGTTACTCAAGGGATCACTACACTACCATCTTTTGACTATAAAAACCTATCTGCGACACTATACTAAAGATTCTCACTATATTGCATTTAGTATTAATTTTTATTTAATTTGGATTTAGAATATTTTTCAGTATAAAATTAATTATCTTTTTTTTTAAATAAATATTTACCTTTTTTTATTAAGTTTGAAAATTTTAATGAATTTATTAATATATAGTTTAAGAACTATCAGTTGATTTATTTTTAATGAATGTTATTAATTATCCATATATTTTATTAACACCCAATTCAATCCAACTAACTTCGAGTTGCTGTGATCTGCCACTTATCGTAAAATAAATGTACCTAATTATCCAAGAAACTTTTGCGAGAATGTACTCAATAATTTCTCAATGTATAAAANTTGTAAGATTAATGTACCTAATTATCCAAGAAACTTTTGCGAGAATGTACTCAATAATTTCTCAATGTATAAAACATGGAGGTCAGATAAATGGTGTAGTAATGCATTAAGTACAGACACATGTCCTTTTATTTATGTACATATTTAATATTAATTACTAATATGTGTAAAAATGTTTAAAATTAAGTAAATCAGGAGGTTTTGTTCATATATTTTAAGGGTAGACTGGGGCAGTATTATAATCATAAAATTAATACATTCTCTAAAACAAAATAAAAATTATAATTTTTATTTTGAAAATAGTAAGTAAAAAATTTTGACATTTATGTTAAAATATTAAAAAAACATATTGATTTGTGTTATATGGAGGACATAGTATTTTGTAAAACGATAATTTCTGAAGTTGCATATAAAAATATTAATTTTATTTACATCTTAAATGCTATTTTGATAAAAATAGTAATATTTGTGTAAATGTTATAAAAACATTTACAATTTACAATTAATAAGTGTCAAATTATTTAAAAAAAATTAACAAATAAAAATCATTCTATATAAAGCTATTTTTCTGAAAAAATATTTTATTTACACACATTATATTCTTACTTCGTTAGTATAATTTTATATTGTAAAGCTTCTAAAAAGTACATTTTGAAAAATGCATTGTAAAAATATATTATTATTAATATGCATATGTATATGTATTACGTTATCATTGGCCGGGAAAAAAAGACGTGTCAAAAATGTAAAAGGCGGATCTTCATCAAAATCTGTTGAGGTAAAATGATTTTATAATTTTTTTTTTATAAACTATAACCCGTATAAAAGGTAATTTAAATTATAACACCATAAAAAAGCTTCAATAAATTTCATAACAATATAAAAAAATTATTTTCTCAAAATATATACATAGATTATTTAGAATTATACAATTAATCTTAGAGAATAACATCATTAAACATTTATAATTATATGTAATAATCACCGTTGGCTAAATCATTAAGAATATGTACAATATATATACAGGGTGGCCCACCACTCACTGACAACTTAAATAACTTTTGATCCAGTTAATACTTTCAGTTGATTTTTTTTTTAAATAATAGTTAGGTCCATAGCTATTCTCAATAATTAATTTTTTAATTGAAGCTTTTTTATGGTGTTATAATTTAAATTACCTTTTATACGGGTTATAGTTTATAAAAAAAAAATTATAAAATCATTTTACCTCAACAGATTTTGATGAAGATCCGCCTTTTACATTTTTGACACGTCTTTTTTTCCCGGCCAATGATAACGTAATACATATACATATGCATATTAATAATAATATATTTTTACAATGCATTTTTCAAAATGTACTTTTTAGAAGCTTTACAATATAAAATTATACTAACGAAGTAAGAATATAATGTGTGTAAATAAAATATTTTTTCAGAAAAATAGCTTTATATAGAATGATTTTTATTTGTTAATTTTTTTTAAATAATTTGACACTTATTAATTGTAAATTGTAAATGTTTTTATAACATTTACACAAATATTACTATTTTTATCAAAATAGCATTTAAGATGTAAATAAAATTAATATTTTTATATGCAACTTCAGAAATTATTGTTTTACAAAATACTATGTCCTCCATATAACACAAATCAATATGTTTTTTTAATATTTTAACATAAATGTCAAAATTTTTTACTTACTATTTTCAAAATAAAAATTATAATTTTTATTTTGTTTTAGAGAATGTATTAATTTTATGATTATAATACTGCCCCAGTCTACCCTTAAAATATATGAACAAAACCTCCTGATTTACTTAATTTTAAACATTTTTACACATATTAGTAATTAATATTAAATATGTACATAAATAAAAGGACATGTGTCTGTACTTAATGCATTACTACACCATTTATCTGACCTCCATGTTTTATACATTGAGAAATTATTGAGTACATTCTCGCAAAAGTTTCTTGGATAATTAGGTACATTAATCTTACAATAAGTGGCCGATCATAGTAACTCGAAGTTAGTTGGATTGAATTGGGTGTTAATAAAATATATGGATAATTAATAACATTCATTAAAAATAAATCAACTGATAGTTCTTAAACTATATATTAATAAATTCATTAAAATTTTCAAACTTAATAAAAAAAGGTAAATATTTATTTAAAAAAAAAGATAATTAATTTTATACTGAAAAATATTCTAAATCCAAATTAAATAAAAATTAATACTAAATGCAATATAGTGAGAATCTTTAGTATAGTGTCGCAGATAGGTTTTTATAGTCAAAAGATGGTAGTGTAGTGATCCCTTGAGTAACCTACTCTAACTCGAATTCTTTATTATGTCAAGAAAATCAATTTAAATATTTTTTAGTTTCATATATTTCTCGATTTATCTGTTTTTATTAAAATATGAAATTATCCTTTATAAAGGTAGAAATCTTCTTTTATTTAAATTGAAGTAGTATTTTTAGCTAGGTTTTAATAAAGTTAAAGTTGAATAGAATGTTTTTAAAAAGTTCTTTAGTCAACCTTTATTGTTGTTGACAAATTTGTAAAAATGAACCAAAAAAAATTTCAAATGATTTTTACCCAGGCCTATTTTTGGTTGAAAATTAAATTAAAAAGCGTAGTTAAATTGAAAATTAAAGCGTAGTTTTTGGGTAATTTGCTTATAACTCGTAAAAATAAACTCGCAGAAAAAATACATAATATAGAAATTGTAAATTTAAATATTTTTCGTATTTAACTACTAACAACTTTTTTGATAATTCCATTAGTCTGTCTAAAAATTTACAGAATATACAATTAATTTTCGATTGATCAAAATAGAAATATTTACAGTTTATTTGCATATTTGATGAACATTTAAAGTTGCTAAAATATATTTTCCTTTAAAAAACGTTTATAATTTTATTTTCTAGAACAAATTTTATGAGTAAAATGTCATANTATAATATTGTTAAAAATCCTTGATAAAGATTTTTTCTTTGAGTATTTAATTAATCAAGTAACCTTAAAATATAAATTCTATATAATTACTAAAATAGTTAACCAAAATTCTTATTTATTATATGTTTAACATCATTTTATCATACACTCATGGGTACCGATCTAATCTCAATAACTGCGCTCAAAACTATTCATGACTGAGGTGTACAAGTCTATATGGATTGTTATAATACATAACAATTTTTCATAGTTGTTTACCATTTTATTCATTTTTTAAAATAAAATTTTAATTTTTTAGAATGATATAACAAATGAGCAAATTGATTTACTGACTACTATTTATAATGGAGTAACTTCTAATGATACAAAAAAATTAACTGTTGACATTTTGAAAAACATTTTTAAATCTCTTGGTCAGAATAAAGATGATAAGGAATATGATGATATGATGGAATACCTTGACTCTGAAAATGGTAATTATAAAATTAGAGACATTAAAATAGATTTCAACTCGAACCATAAGTAGTCCTAAATTATTTTTTTGGGGAGGGAGAAATAAATTTTCTATCGTCATCAATTTGTCGGTATTTTGACAAGTTTTATTTTATTTTACCTAAATAAATTTACCGACTCTTCTTAATAAAGCTAATCTTGACACGTACTAAATGAAGACTTTTTGAAAGTTTTTGGAAATCATGTAAAAAAAGATGGTACAATACGAAATTAGAAGTGCAACTCAAGGTGTCATGGAAACAAACTTTATTTCTGGCAACCGCATATATTCGTTTAACATGTCGATACATTGTTCTTTAGGATTATTATAAGACGTGCATCTTAGGGGAACACAGTACAGTTTCAAACAAAAATAAATATTGCCCGTCACCTTGACGCAGTTGTTAAATACCCAGCACAGTGGGGTCGCGGCTTAGTGATAACGTGGGTAAAGTATAATGATATAGAACAGTGATAAAAATCACTACCATAAAAAACGCTTCAATGCAAATCTGTAGGTAGTGTTTAATTAAAAAAAATTTGTGGATTAGTCCAAAAGCTCTATGATTTGTTATTTTCTTATTAATATCCTGGTTACAAGTTTAATGATTTATAAATGTAATATATATATATATTTATATACATAATATAATACATACACTTTTCAAAAATGTATGCCTTATAAAGTTAAAAATCTAAAGAAGACTTTCATTAATTAACTTTGATGACCATTTTCACCGTGAAGACAAAATAAAGTTTAACATTTTTTTTCTGTAATAAAATATATTATATAAGCTTTAATTTAAGATATATACAAAATATCAACTTTCCGGAACACTTTAAACGTTAAGTTGTAATATTTTTGGAGATTCCCCCCATTTACCAAGAACGAGTGAAATTTTATCAATTTTTGTGCATTATGTCTCCGACTAGATACAATTTGTGATCTTTTGACGTATCGTTCAAAAAAATCAGTTCGGTGAGTGCTGAGAAAAAGTGGTAACAGATACAAATAAAACACATTGTAGTAAAATTAATACATTTTCAGCTTCGCATCGACGCTAAAAATTTAAAACTTATGATATGGAATAGATACATTCAAGATACTGACATATATATTTAAATGTTTATACATTTAACAGTATATACAGTTAATTTTTCAATGCTCAAGATTTATGTATATTATATTTCCTTTATTTTCATCTTCGATCCGTAGCTGATAACCAATTAGTTTTATTTTGCAATGTTAGCTTCGATGCGAATCTAACATATTTAATTAAAACTTCCATAACTTTTTTTAAAAAATGTTCATTGTATTGTAAATTATTGGAGTTGTTAGTTAAATCTGTCTCATTCTATAGAAGTGAGAACAATACCACACAATTGATCGTAAAATATTATATTTTATTTTTATTTTGTATTCATTTTTCAACAATAATATTAGCTAATTTATTAATGCTAATTTATTTATTTATTAAATGCTTATTAATGCGAAGCTGAGAAGGTATTGGTTTTACTAAGATGTGTATATTTTTTTTATTTTTTTTTTTTTTTGTGTCTGTTACCACTTTTCTCAGCTCTCACCGAACGGATTTCTTTCAACGATACGACAAAAGATTACAAATCGTATCCAGCCGAAGTCCTTACCCTTAAAAATTGAAAAAATTTCCCTCATTACCCGTAAATAGGGGAAACCTCCAAAAAAATTACAAATTTAAAAATCGCTAATTTTCGAAAATTTTTCAATTGTTTTTACTAAAAATTGCCGTAACTTTTTCAAAAATAAACATATCAATATAAATTTTTTTTCATAAATGCTTGATGTCTTTACCTATAATTTGGCATATATTTATTTTAAATCTAACCCTTTATCTGCCCACAGGGGGCGATTTAAAATGATAACTTTTTCACAAAAATTTACTTTTACACTTAACTTTTGTTAGTGTTCCGGAAGGTCTGACACTTTTATATATCTTCAATTAAAGTTTATGTTATATGCTTTAATATTAAAAAAAAAAATGTTGGACTTTATTTTGTTTTCACGGTGAAAATGGCTACCGAATGCTATTTTTGTGTGTAAATTCTCGATTTTATTTTTTTAATTTTTAACTCTAAAATGTTATAACTTATTGAAAAGTGTATGGATAAACAATTTTTTTTATAAGAAATAATATTTTTCCCTATAATAATATTTATATCCATTTTTCATTCAGGATATTAATTAGGAACTAGCAAATCATGTAGCTTTTGGAATTACTGTACATCACATACTGTCAGTATGTGTTTAGCGTTGATAATGGTAACATTATTTCTGAAATACGTATCCGCGACTTTTCATTAATTTTTTTGTGGCTTTGAGTTTAATATTTTTTATTTTTTTAAATTAATAATATTTTTAATATAGTTTTAATTTTACTTAATTAATTAGCCACAAGTGATCAATTTTTATTATATATATACGCGTAATAAGAAAAAAAAATTATAATAGTGAGTTCTTGAAGTGGCAGACTTGCGCATATGTTATTAAGGTAGCTGTGAAAACAGCTGTTTAATTTGTCGAGATTTTTTCCTTTATTGACTTCTGAAGCTAACTCATTTATTAATAATATATATGTGTACACACCACTACGATATACCATACAAAATAGTAAAATGCTTTAATAAGCGTACCAATTGTTTGCAATCTATTTAATGTACGCGCTATGAATTATATGGAATAAGCAAATATATGAATGAGAGCTAAACGGTGTAAACATGGGCGGATCTCTTAATAATGGGTTTTCCAATAAGAGGTGTTATTTTGATATTCAAAAAAAAATGTCATTTTTTAATATAAACGATCGGCTGTTTATTTCATTATAAAGAGGTATGCCGTTAATAGTGGAAAATAACATCAGGCAAATGACCATCACGACCACGCTTACAGGACAATATCCTTTGCATGAAATTTTTCATAACCAAATCGCAAAGTGGCTGCCATAAGTCCTCGATAGCCTCACGAATTCCATCTTTCAGGTCTTGAGTCAACGCTGGGCTGTTTGCGTAGACCTTCTCTTTCACGTGGCCCCAAAGAAAGAAGTCGCAAGATTTTAAATCACAAGATCTCGGTGGCCAATTTTGATCACCTCTTCGAGAGATAACACGGTCCAGAAACTTTTCACGTAAAATATCAATAGCTTCGTTGCTTCTGTGGCACGTGGTGCCATCTTGTTGAAAGTAAACGTTGTCCAGATCAATACCAGCCAATTCCGGCCATAAAAAATCATTAATCATCTCTCAATAGCGCAATCCATTCACCGTAACTGTTGCTCCAGCCTCATTTTCGGAAAATTAAGGTTCAATGACTCCAACGAACCATAAACCGCACCAAACAGTTACACATTGAGGATAGAGAGGCTTTTCAACAATAACTCTTCGGTTTTCTAAGTCTCATATGAGACAATTCTGCTTGTTGACGAAGCCACCGAGGTGGAAATGGGCCTCATCACTCAAAATAATTTTTCGATGGAATTCCGGATCATTTACATGCATTTCAACGACCCAATCAGCAAAGATACCACGTTGTTGATGATCGGCAGGCTTGAGTTCTTGTGTTAACTGGACTTTATAAGTCTTAAGACCCAAAAACCTTTATGCAAAATAAATGTTTGGCGAAATATCGAAGTTAGATGTTAAACGGCTGGCATTGTAATTGAATATAGTAAACTGTGTAATATTAAAATAAACTCTAAGAATGATTATGAATGCTTTTGTAATTAATTGCAAGATTGAGAAATGAAAAAAATTAATAAATAAATATATAATACAAAATACAAAAATATAATTTGACACGGTACCGTGTTTCCCTCAGCCGCACATCACGTTATCAACCTATATGAAAGTGTATCGGGATCTGAATCATAAGTGCACGGTGGNAAGTGTATGTACTTATGATCTGAATCATAAGTGCACGGTGGCCTAGTGGTAAGGTTTGTCTATACGACGCCTTGGGTCGCGGGTTCTAATCCCGTACCGTGCCTCTTTTTTTCACATGATTTCCGGTACACTTTCTATAACCGGCCGTCAATCCCCGGCGGCCGTGTTAAATTATGTATAATGATTGTTTTTAATGAAATGTCGATGTTCTAGCAGATGGAACTGATGGCACAAGTGATAGCGGTAGAGCAGGTCCGTTGCGCATATTCTTACATTTAGTCCCCGGCACAGTAAATGATGGTAAATCAGGCGCGCTCTTATTTCAATAGGAATTTGGTCGCAGTACATTCCGATCGGTGGCAAGGTAACCCCCGTATGTTATTTAATAGTAAAAAATCCGAAAGTTGGGAGATGCCAGATTCGAAGTCGTAGATAGAGGGTTTTTTACTATAGTTTGATTTTGTGAGAATAGTGAGTACTTTATTTGAATTTTTTCGTTATATGCAAAAGTAAGCCGAAACCCGATTGGAACTTACCGGTTTCTTGACGGACGACGCGAATTCCCGAGCAACCCACCTTGTCATTCTGCGGGGGTGGTCGAAGTCTGAACTGGTACAGTGGGCAAACACCGCACCGGGTTCTCCAAAGAACTTTTCGATTAGACTGCCCACCGTAGTCAGTTCAGTACCGTTCAATGTATATTGTTCTTGTGCCATGCTATTAAGGAAATTTTTTTTTCTTTAATATTATTGTAAATATATTTATGTCATAAATAATTAATCGATAGGGGATTCCGTTCTTACGCGCGTTAGTCGTGGGTTTGGTTCGCGTCTACATTTTCGCAAAATATATTTGCCTAAAATATAGTGGATTAAATATCCTAACAAAAATAATAGTATGAAAAAAAGTATTTTACTATCGTTAATTGTCGTCTCGAATTTAATATTTCTCTCAGCTATATCTATAACGTCAATCAAGTCGCCGAGTGGTTTTGAAAATTTGTCAAGCGCATTTAAATCAGGCTGAATCGGTTGAATCGCGGGTTTCTTAATAATCGAGGAATGTTTTATCTTGTTAATTTTATTAATAATCGATGAGTGTAACGAAATGTTAAATTGTGAGACAAAATCTACACGATAAGATTTTGTTTTGGAAGACCGTGACTGTAAAATGTCCGATGGAGTATGGAATTGACAACCTACGTCGATTGTCAAGATTCCGGTGGCGTTAATATCCGCGGTATATGTGTAAGTCTACATATTATCGAAATATATATTTGATCGGTTGACAAATAGATCCAGACGTTTTTTGTAATAAGTTTATTGTAAATTTGCGATTTGAAATGAAAATGTTTAATATTGCAGCTATCAGAAATTTTTGAAGTATTCGTTAAAATTTGAGTTTTGCAATTGTTTAATTTTCGTCTTTTGATTGTATCAGGAAATAAGTATATTGTTTAAACTTTGTTAGTGTTTTCGTTACGCACTATGTAATAATTTTCACGCCTATAATTATTGTAATTTCTAATGTTGTTGTTTCTATTTCTATTGTTGTATTATGTAAAATAAATAATAATATTTAAATTAATAGTAGAAGATAATATTGTCGGAATTAAGTTAATAACAAATATAATATGTAATAAAAAAAACCCAGCACAGGGGGATCGCAGCACAGTAGTGACGTGGCATAGTTGGATCAAGTATTATGATATCTGACAGTGATTAAAATCACTATCAAAAAAAACGCTTCGATGCAAATCTTTAGATAGTGTTTAATTTTAAAAAAATGGTGGATTATACCAAAAACAACATAATGTGCTAGTTCGTTATTAATATCCTGATTCAGATAAATTATGTCGAATAAAAAAGGGATTATTAAAAAATATTATTTCTCATAAAAAAATTATGTTGACCCATACACTTTTCAATAAGTTATAGCATTATAAAGTTAAAAATGTAATAATAAAATTGAGAATTTTCACACAATAATAGCATTCGGTAGCCATTTTTACCGTGAAGATAAAATAAAGTCCAAAATTTTTTTTTTGCATAATAAAGAACATTACATTAGCTTTAATTTAAGATATATATAAAAGTGTCAGACCTTCCGGAACATTTTCAAAAGTTAGTTGAAAAAGTTGTCATTTTAAATCCCCCCTTGTGGGCAGGTTAAGGGTTAAATTTATGAAAAAAATATACCAAATGAAAGGTATTGATATTATGCATCTATATAAAAAAAATTATATTGATTTATTCATTTTCGAAAAAGTTATGGCAGTTTTAAGTAAAAAAAATTGAAAAAATTTCGAAAATTAGCGATTTTTAAATTTGTAATTTTTTTGGAGGTTTTCCCCATTTACGGTGAACGAGAGAAAATTTTCAATTTTTAAGGGTAATGTCTTCGACTAGATACAATTTGTGATCTTTTGACGTATCATTGAAAGAAATCGGTTCGGTGAGAGCTGAGAAAAAGTGATAACAGACACAAAAAAAAAAAAGACACATCTTAGTAAAACCAATGCCTTCTCAGCTTCGCATCGAAGCTAAAAATGAGTAGCCGCGAGCGTGGTAAAATGTCGACTGCCTGTCGTTATATATTTATTTAATGAAGAAGAATATCATCGGTTTTGTTTACACCCGCGCGTCCCGCATACCCGTAGTTAGGTCGTAGGGACGTTTGTGCTGATCAGGCACTAGTGTGGTATTGAAATGCTAATGTTGGTAAAGGACGAATAATCTGTACGTTACACTACTATACCACGTTCACACTGTGCTGCGACCCCACTGTACTACCATTTATTATAATCGACTTACCCTTATGAGCGAGATCATCGTGGTGATTCGGCGGCCAGCCTGACCCTGTGGTGAGCGGCCAATTACTGATGGTGGTGATGATGAGGCAATAGGCCGGGTTGTTCCGTTCTACTAATGCCTTGTCCATAGTCGGACAAGAGATTTGAAATACATTAAAGTCGGGTTAAGGTCGAGATCACATAAACACTTCGAGACACTGACATAATAATTTCTTTTTCTTTATACGTTAGATTCCTCCTAACTGATTTTTTTTTAATGTTACGTTAAAATATCACAAAATGTATTCAGTGGATTCTATCCGCGCTACTCTTTTTAAAGGCTCATTTACTTTTGAAATAACTTTAAAAAACTGGACTGTTAGGTCAGACTATTTAAACGTCAACTATTCGTTTGTAAAATAATTTATCTCTTATATCTTATTTTGTATACTATATAAGCTATATATATATAATGTCTGTACAAACTTAATAGTACACTGTTGTATTTGATTATATTTATTTTTTTTATGTGTATGTAATTTAATCATTTTTGAATAATTATAGATGATCAAACAGGACTCGAGAAATTTTTGAGTTTATTTTCACCAAAGGGTCAAAAAGAAAACGAGACAACAATGTCCGAAAGTACTTCAAACGAAAAAGATATTTTTCATAAATTATCAAATGGAAAGTCTTACATCACTCTTAATGATATAAATAGCATTTCAAAATTTGTTAAGAATACAAAATTGTTAGGTTGTCCTAATAAATATATAGAAGCGTTTAAAAACATAGCAAGAAAAAAAGAAAAAAGCCGTATTACTTTTGAGGGTAATTTAAGAATACTAAATTTAAATAAGGGAACTTTTTTTGACAGTGAAACTATTTGATCTTCTTCTTTTTTCTCACCTTAATACCAACTGCGTTCCCAAATCATCTACGCTCACATAAGCCGTCTTCATATCGCATTTAATAACAAAGTATGGATATATAATGGATATTAAAGCTATACTATAAGCAATTAAAATTTATTGCTCCTATCATGATTTAAATGAATAATTATATTTATTGATGTACAATAACATAAAACATATTATAAATATATTTCTATAAAATTTATTTATAAGATATGAGANTTATTGATGAACAATAACATAAAACATATTATAAATATATTTCTATAAAATTTATTTATAAGATATGAGAGTACTAGATATAAACATTTTAGCATATTATGAGGGGAGAGGAATCAGAAGTTGTAAAAATACTTATAAAAATGAATTTTGAAGGAAGACCAAAAAAAAGTTGGAGGGATGTTATTGAATGCGTATGAGGACAGCTGATGTGAGCATAGATGATGTGGGAGATCGCGTCAAATGGAAGTTTAGGATAAGAGTGGCCAACCCAAAGTAATTGGGATTAAGGCGAGGAAAAATAAGAAGAATAAGAAGTATATACACTATAAATTTAACAACATCACGTAGCTAAAAAATAAATTGTATAAGGACCATAATTTTGAAAGATTGCCCTTTTTTTCGATAATAAAGAGAAATGTATTAAAATTGTATAATTAGTATCAAATCAATTAATGTTGATTTTTTTTAATATCACTTTATATTCAAATAACATATTAAAATTAGGACGAATTATTGCGAAAATTTTGTTGATAATACTTTAAATATTTTATTTTCTGACGATATGCTTTTTTTGAAAGTCAATAACCAAGGTTCTATGGGTCTTAAAAATCATATCACAAGTTTTTCTTTTAAATTCTTGATAATGTTCCAAAAAACCTACCTCCTTTGAACCTTCATTAAATTTTAGCTAATAAAATATACTTCAGGATAAAAATTGAAAAATTATTCTAAAACTCGATGATTAAGGATCATTATACATAGAATATCTATACTAATAGAGTTAAATAAATTTTAAGATTTTTTTAATACTGTATAATTAAAAAAAACAAATTCATTTTATTGGATCTTTACTATACTACGTTTGTTTTATTTATATTTATGTTATTTTTCAGATTTCCAAAATTTAATAAATTTGGAAAACGAAAACTGATGGTTATGTTAATATAGCCAAAGATATATTATTAAATATTTTTACTTTGTATCACAATCAATGAAATATATTTTATATATTACTTTTCAAATACTGTTTATCAAGTATATATTTGAATATAAGTTAAGATACAAATAAAGCAATTGCAAATATCTTTTTATTTTGTTTTTTTTTTCTTAGAAGTTACTTTTCAAAAAGTAATTAGATTATCCATTTTGTATTATCCGAGTCATATAAATGTACTTATAATATAAATGACAAAAAATGATCACACTTGGGCTCAGTTAGCTCATTCAATGAACCGTTTATTAAAAATATGAGCGGGAGTAAGAGCATTTAAGTCGGAGAGATCCGTCGATAATGTAGTAATTGAGCACAAGTTTAAAGAGGCTTCCATCCAACTAGACCAATGTTTATTTCTTCTAACGTTAAAGCAGCCTCATCAAATGATCTTTTGAGATAAGTTTTAACATATTTGACCGCACTTACCCACAGACTGCCAAATGCGAACTGCGGACAGAAATAAAATACCAACTTACTCCCATTGCAGTGACACAATTCTTTATGTTGTTTTCTTTTGAACAATACCGCTAGTCCTTTTTTATTTGTTGTTAGCTCCATCGAAGTTCGTTGCATTATTTTTATTACCGATAGCGATCTACTCCTCGACGACTTCCAAATCTTCTTAATGTACCAAAAATGATTCAGTGGCAAGATCACCCACCAGTTCAATACGGGTAGCCTTTGAGGAAAAGCAAACAAAAATACATTCATACACTTTTAGTTTATTCGCATTACGGCGCATACTACTCGTTATTAGCAACAGGCTCGCAAAATTGACACCACTCGCATAAAATTTACTTTAACCAGAACGCGTTATTTGTTATTCGAAGGCACTAGGGAAAACGGTAAATTCACTTAATTGACACGGCAACTATTAACACTTTAATTAAAACACTAATACATACGGAATGATAGGAATATGTTTGGAGGGTGAGCGGGAATATTAATAAATTAATAAAAATTATTTGTAAGCTGTCAGATTTATATTTATTTTATTATAACATTTTGTAATGTTGCGTATAACTATGACCAAAATTGCTTTAATAAAAATAATTTATTTCTGTACTATAATAAATAAATATTTACCCTTTTATATGAACGTTAATAATTTTCTATAAATTTTATTAACACCCAATTCATTCCAACTAATCTCGAGTTGCTGTGATCTGCCACTTATCGTAAAATAAATGTACCTAACTATGCAAGAAACCATTGCGAGAATGTACTTAATAATTTCTCAATGTATAAAACATGGAAGTCAAATAAATGGTGTAGTAATGCATTAAGTACAAACACATGTCCTTTTATTTATATACATATTTAATATTAATTAATAATATGTGTAAATATGTTTAAAATTAAGTAAATCAGCATGTTTTGTTCACATATTTTAAGGGTAGACTGGGGCAGTTTAATAATCATAAAATTAATACATTCTCTAAAATAAAATTATAATTATAATTTTTATTTTGAAAATAGTTAGTAAAAAATTTTGACAGTTATGTTAAAATATTTAAAAACATTTTGATTTATGTTATATGGAGGACATTAGTATTTTGTAAAAGAATAATTTATGTACTTTATGTAATATTTGTGTAAATGTTTTTTATAACATTTACAATTTACAATTTATAAGTGTCAAATTAGTTAAACAATATATACAAATAAAAATCATTCTATATAATTGCTATTACTCTGAAAAAATATTTTATTTACACACATTATATTCTTACTTCGTTAGTATAATTTTATATTGTAAAGCTTCTAAAAAGTACATTTTGAAAAATGCGTTGTAATAATATATTATTATTAATATGCATATATATATGTATAACGTTATCATTAGCCGGGAAAAAAAGACGTGTCAAAAATATAAAAGCCGGATCTTTATCAAAANGCATAACTTTTTTAAAAATGATCGAATCAATATCATTTTTTTTTTTTATAGATACCTTAAATATTGACCTATCATTTTATATATTTTTGTGAACATTTGACCCTTNGTTGTAATAATATATTATTATTAATATGCATATATATATGTATAACGTTATCATTAGCCGGGAAAAAAAGACGTGTCAAAAATATAAAAGCCGGATCTTTATCAAAATCTGTTGAGGTAAAATCATTTTATAATTTTTAGCATAGATGCGAAGCTGAGGAAGGTATTGGTTTTACTAAGATGTATTTTTTTTTTTTTAACTTCGATGCGAAGCTGAGAAGGTATTAATTTTACTATGATGTGTTTTTTTTTTATTTTTTTATTTTTTTATTTTTTTTTTTTTTTGTGTCTGTGAACGCCCAATCTCAGCTCTCGCTGGACCGATTTTGATGAACAATATGTCAAAAGATCACAAATCGTATCTAGTCGAAGTCATTACCCTCAAAAATTGAAAAAAATTCCCTCGTTCCCCGTAAACGGGGGAAATCTCCCAAAAAATTACAAATTTAAAAATCGCTAATTTTCGATATTTTTTCAATTTTTTTTACTTAAAATTGCCATAACATTTTTAAAAATGACCGAATCAATATCATTTTTTTTTTTTATAGATACCTTAAATATTGACCTATCATTTTATATATTTTTGTGAACATTTGACCCTTTAACAGCCCACAGGAAAGGGTTTCAAAATGGTAGCTTTTTTTACAAAAAATTAACTTTTTCAACTTAACTTTTGAAAATGTTCCGGAAGATCTGACACTTTTATATATCTTAAATTAAAGTTTAAGTAATATACTTTAATATTAAAAAAAAAATGTTGGACTTTATTTTGTTTTTACGGTGAAAATGGCTATCAAATGCTATTTTTGTGTGAAAATTCTCGATTTTATTTTTTTAATTTTTAACACTAAAATGCTATTACTTATTAAAAAGTGTATGGATCAACAATTTTTTTTATAAGAAATAATATTTTTTAATAATCTCTTTTTCATTCAGGATATTAATAAGAAAATAGCAAATCATGTAGCTTTTGGAATAATCCACCAATTTTTTAAAATTAAACGCTATCTAAAAATTTGCTTCAAAGCGTTTTTTTTTTTAAGTGATTTTAATTACTGTTATATATCATTGTAGTATGCCATGTCACCACTGTGCTTGGTTTTTTTTTTTTCATAAACTATAACNTAGTATGCCATGTCACCACTGTGCTTGGTTTTTTTTTTTTCATAAACTATAACCCGTATAAAAGGTAATTCAAATTATAACACCATAAAAAAGCTTCAATAAATTTCATAACAATGCAAAAAAAAATTTTCTTAAAATATATATAGATTGTTTAGAATTATACAATTAATCATAGAGAATAACATCATTAAACATTTATAATTATATATAATAAACACCGTCGGCTAAATCATTAGGAATATATACAATATATATATATTTTAACGGGTTACTATATAACACATTTCTAAATAATATAATTTAAAAAAATTTATCAAAAAAAAATGTTCATTGTATTGTAAATTATTGAAGTTGTTAGTTAAATCTGCCTCAATCTATATAAGTGAGAACGATACATAGTAACAAAACCACACAATTGATCGTAATTTATTATATTTTATTTCTATATTTTATTCAATTTTCAACAGTAATATTATACTTTGATATTACTCGTATATTTCTAGGTTGATCATAACAATGATGAAAAGTTGATAGAATCCATTAATAAAGTAAGATTACTCTAAACCTATTAAGTTTTATACTTTATTATTTTAATAACTTTTTACAATAAAATAAATTTTTAGTAGAATTTAGTTCCAGAAAACGAAGAATTGTTTTACTATTTCATAATCTTTTATGTTTAGGTCAATTTAAGTGGCGAAACCGACGAGAAGTCACCGTCTACAGAGGTAATGTATTGACACGGTACCGTGTCAGTATAAAATTCTGATTTAATAGACTTGTTACAATGTTGTCACTGGGATTAAGTAGTGATATTGTGTTTGTTTACTTAATAAAAACTTACATTCAGCAAATTAATATGATAAAAACATTTCCTTAATTCATTTTACCAAAAAATTTAAGAATTATTGACGCCTAGGTAGATTAATGTTTGGATGTAATATACTCTTTTCTAGATCAGTACATTTATTTTTATAGAAATATATACGTATATTAATTCATAAGAAAACATTAATTAATTATTTATGGTTTATGTGACTAAATATTAATAACAGAAATTTTGAAAATTTTATAGGAAGAGCATAATAAACCAAAAACACAACATACACTTCAAAAAGTAATACTATTAAAATAATTAATAATAAAATAATAATTTAAATAATTAAAATTTCGTTCAACAATAAATTTCTCTTATACAATTTTGAGAATAGTATTGGTTTTATTATTTATTTCTTGATTTATGAAAAATTAAACGTTTTTTAGACCTATAATTTAATTAAAAAATAAATGACCACTACTGATGTATTAATATAATGAATGAAAATAAAAAATATTAATAATGAATCATTCTATAGGAAGAGAATAATGTACCAGAAATACGATCAACACTTTCAAAGGTATTATTACACAGAATGGTTGAATTATTATTGACTAATAATTTTCTCCTAAATAAACAACGATTTTGAGAATACTTTTTTGGTTTTATTTGATATTGGTTATATATTGATTTATATATGATTAGATATTTTTAGATAAATAAATAAATTAAATAATAAATTTCTACAAATACAAATATACCATTAGAGTAAATATAAAACCCAGTACTTTGGAACAATTGTACAGAAAAAAACATAAAATTAAATAACTAAAAACAAAATATATTCAAATTCAATACGATTACTGTTAATCATTTTTAAGTTACTCCTTCAATTTGGATACGAAAGATGGTAAATTATATAACTGAATAAATCTACATGGTTTTGAAATAGGAAAAAACAAATATTTTACATATTTAATATAATACATGCATAATATTTTTAAAAATCCTTCATAAAGGTTTTTCCTATGAGTATTTTATTAATCAAGTAACCTTAAAATATAAATTCTATATAATTACTAAAATAGTTAACCAAAATTCTTATTTATTATATTTTTAACGTCATTTTATCATACACTCATTGGTACCGATCTAATCTCAATAACTGCGCACAAAACTATTCATGACTGAGGTGTACAAGTCTATATGGATTGTTATAATACATAACAATTTTTCATAGTTGTTTACCATTTTATTCATTTTTTAAAATAAAATTTTAATTTTTTAGAATGATATAACAAATGAGCAAATTGATTTACTGACTACTATTTATAATGGAGTAACTTCTAATGATACAAAAAAATTAACTGTTGACATTTTGAAAAACATTTTTAAATCTCTTGGTCAGAATAAAGATGATAAGGAATATGATGATATGATGGAATACCTTGACTCTGAAAATGGTAATCATAAAATTAGAGACATTAAAATAGATTTCAACTCAAACCATAAGTAGTCCTATATTATTTTTTTGGGGAGGGAGAAATAAATTTTCTATCGTCACCAATTTGTCGGTATTTTGACAAGTTTTATTTTTTTTACCAAAATAAATTTACCAACTCTTCTTAATAAAGCTAATCTTGACACGTACTAAATGAATATTTTTTGAAAGTTTTTGGAAATCATGTAAAAAAAGATGGTGTAATACGAAATTAAAAGCGCAACTCAAGGTGTCATTAAAACAAACTTTATTTCTGGCAACCGCATATTTTCGTTTAACATGTCGATACATTGTTCTTTAGGATTATTATAAGACGTGCAGCTTAGGGGAACACAGTATCGTTTCAAACAAATGCAATAAAAAATATTACATGCCTCCTTGACGCAGCTCGTGGTACGTCAATTAATGACATGGGATAGATACATTCAAGTTACTGACGTATATATTTAAATGTTTATACAGTTAATTTTTCAATGCACAAGTTTTATGTATATTATATCTCCTTAATTTTTAGCTTCGATCTGCATCTGATTAGCAGTTAGTTTTACTTTTCCATGTATTTTTCTATATACAGCTCTTCCTACTAATTGTTTGGAACGTTCTGTGAAAAAATAACAAAATGTATCTAGCCTAATCTATCAGTGCAACACTTTTTAAAGATTTTTTTTAGTCTAAGTAATAAAGGGAAATAGCCCCAAAAAATATCAAGGATGAATTATTTAATTTTCACTTTTTCTTGAAATAACTTTTAAAAAACTGGACAGTTAAGTCAGAATATTTGAATATCGATTATTTGTTAGTAAAATAATTCTTGTCATATCTTCTTACGTGAACTATATATATAATGTCTTTACAAAAGTACATGTTTATATTTGATTATATTTATTATATTTTATGTATGTATAATTGAATCACTTTGAATAATTATAGATGGTCAAACAGGACTCGAGAAATTCTTGAGTCTATTTTTACCAAAGAGTCAAAAAGAAAACGAGAAAGAAATGTCTACAAGTACTGCAGGCAATACTGAAATTTTTAATATTCTATCAAAAGGAAAGTCTTTCATCACTATTAATGATATAAATGACATTTCGAAATATTTTGACAAACACAAATTGTTAGATTATCCTAGTAATTATATAGAAGCGATTAAAAAAATAGCAAGAGAAAAAGAAAACAGCTGTATTACTATTGAGGGTAATTTAAGAATACTAAATTTAAATAAGGGAACTGTTTTTGTTAGTAATACTATTTGATCTTCTTCTTTTTTCTCACCTTAATACCAACTGCGTTCCCAAATCATCTACGCTCACATAACAATGTATGAATATATAATGGAATGCTAAAGCTATACTATAGGCAATTAAATTGTATTGCTCTTATAATGATTTAAATGAACACTAATATGTATATTTACAGGATAATTTTTTTATCATAAACCACTCAATTACTTACAGAATAAATATAATTTGAACATTTTTTTTTTTGGGGTATCTTTAGTTACACATTATTCTTGAACTATAAACTATGTAATTCTTTTTAAGTTCATCCCTTATGCCTTGTAAGGCTGTCTATTTTGTTTTTTTAAATGGGAACACGTATTTTGAATTTAATAAAATGTTTGAGTTATTAATATAACTTTATTCGTTTATTAGATATAAATAATAAATTCGAAAATTTGAAATATTAAATTTTATGTCCAATAAAAATATATTTATATTAAAAAATCAATTGACATATACTATTAAATAAAAACTCAACCATTTTATTAAATTCAAAATATTAGTTCGTATATAAAAAACAAACTTGACGACCTTACAAGGCATAAAGAATGAACTTAAAAAGTATTATTATTTCAGAAGAGGACGACAAAAAAAGAGTTGGAGGGATGTTATTGAATGCGTATGAGGACAGCTGATGTGAGCATAGATGATGTGGGAGATCGCGTCAAATGGAAGTTTAGGATAAGAGTGGCCAACCCAAAGTAATTGGGATTAAGGCGAGGAAAAATAAGAAGAATAAGAAGTATATACACTATAAATTTAACAACATCACGTAGCTAAAAAATAAATTGTATAAGGACCATAATTTTGAAAGATTGCCCTTTTTTTCGATAATAAAGAGAAATGTATTAAAATTGTATAATTAGTATCAAATCAATTAATGTTGATTTTTTTTAATATCACTTTATATTCAAATAACATATTAAAATTAGGACGAATTATTGCGAAAATTTTGTTGATAATACTTTAAATATTTTATTTTCTGACGATATGCTTTTTTTGAAAGTCAATAACCAAGGTTCTATGGGTCTTAAAAATCATATCACAAGTTTTTCTTTTAAATTCTTGATAATGTTCCAAAAAACCTACCTCCTTTGAACCTTCATTAAATTTTAGCTAATAAAATATACTTCAGGATAAAAATTGAAAAATCCAAATTCCAAATCTCTGTGATTAAGGGTCATTAAAGACAAAAATCGTACATTTTTGGTAAAAACAAACGATTTCAAAGTGTTTTGCATAGCAACAGAATATCTACACTATTTAGAGTTAAATCAATTTTAAGATTTTTTTAATACTGTACAATTAAAAAATAAAATTCATTTTATTGGATCCTTACTCTACTACGTTTGTTTTAGTTATATTTGTGTTATTTTTTAGAGTTTTTAAAATTAACAAAAAATGACGTTTAAGATAACGAAAAATGATGGTTATGTGTTGTAGCCAAAGATATATTATTTAAAGATATATATTATATAAATACTTTTACTTTGTATCACAATCAATGAAATATATTTTATATAATACTTTTCAAGTACTGTTTATCAAGTATATTTTTGAATATCTGTTAAATACAAATAAGTCAATTGCATATCTTTTTATTTTGTTTTTTTTTTTTAAAAGATCGAACTACTTTTTTTCAACTTTACCTAACAATATGTCAAAAGATCTAGTAGAAGCTGTCAGCATATTACTTTGAATTAATTCTCTTCAATTTATTTAATTAATATGATAAATAGTTAGATTTAATGGTTATAACGAAAACGTAATTTCAAAATTAGTCTATACACAAAAGTGGAATAAAGAAAATAGGTCAGCTTATACACTCACTAGCGTGGGAGAACAAAAAGTAATTAGATAATCCATTTTATATTATCCGAGTCATATAAATGTACTTATAATATAAATGACAAAAAACGATCACACTTGGGCTCAGTTAGCTCATTCAATGAACCGTTTAATAAAATATGAGCGGGAGTAAGAGCATTTAAGTCGGAGGGATCCGTCGATAATGGAGTAATTGAGCACAAGNTGGGATCCATGGCGTCCACTCCAACTAGACCAGTGTTTATTTCTTCTAACGTTAAAGCAGCCTCATCAAATGATCTTTTGAGATAAGTTTTAACATATTTGACCGCACTTACCCACAGACTGCCAAATGCGAACTGCGGACAGAAATAAAATACCAACTTACTCCCATTGCAGTGACACAATTCTTTATGTTGTTTTCTTTTGAACAATACCGCTAGTCCTTTTTTATTTGTTGTTAGCTCCATCGAAGTTCGTTGCATTATTTTTATTACCGATAGCGATCTACTCCTCGACGACTTCCAAATCTTCTTAATGTACCAAAAATGATTCAGTGGCAAGATCACCCACCAGTTCAATACGGGTAGCCTTTGAGGAAAAGCAAACAAATATATATTCATACGCTTTTAGTTTATTTGCATTACGGCGCATACTACTCGTTATTAGCAACAGGCTCGCAAAATTGACACCACTCGCATAAAATTTACTTTAACCCGAACGGGTTATTGGTTTTTCGAAGGCACTAGGGAAAACGGTAAATTCACTTAATTGACACAGCAACTATTAACACTTTAATTAAAATACTAATACATACGGAGCGGGAGTAAGAGCATTTAAGTCGGAGTGATCCGTCGATTATAGAGTAATTGGGCACAAGTTTAGAGTGTATCTTAAATTTAGATAGATAAGTGTTTGATTGGTTGCACAAAATACTGTAGGTTTGTTGAAATCATTACCCTAGAACATCAAGTGGTTAAAACTTTTCGTAAAACAATAGTTTATGACGTGTACACTAGGGATTGTTTCTCATATTCTGTCACGTTCTTTTCGGCAAGCAGTTCTAGACTCCGTAAGGGCTGTGCATCGACGAGTATTATCTCCGATGGAGTAGCCACGCTGTCTCTAACTCTGTAGCCTCTCATATTAAATACACAATTTCATAAAATATTGATAGTTTATTGAAGTCATTAGTACATCAAGTGGTTGAAATTATTGGTAAAACAATAATTTGTGCCACGTCACTAGAGATTTGTTCTCATAATCTCTTGGGCTCTATAATTTTTTTATTATAAAGTATAAAAGAACATATATGTTCAGATACCAAGTGTGGATAGGAATTTAAGTGAAATAATACTTCAAGTTTAACAATTTTTATAAGATTATAAAATAAATAAGTAGATTAAAGTCAGTGCTCTTTTTATATATTCTTTTTTTGTACAACAAACGATCAAACTAGCTGGAAACAAGGTAAGAAATTATATTTCTAAGCTTTTCATAAAAAATTAAAGATAGATTTAAGATATGTGATGAATAATTTTCATCTTGGGAATAATAGTATTGTTTCTCAATGTAAATAATTTTAAAATTTTAAAAAGCTATTTTATCATTATTCTAATCGCAACAGTATGTGTTTAACATAAATGTTTTACTTTTATTTAACATTCATATAAAAATAATTCAGCTATTAAAGCTAGGCGCTAAACAATCGAACAGTTGTATTTTCGTAAATACACATTGTTTCCTATGTATACTACAATCAAAAATATATCAAGAGTCGTAAAATCCTCTCCCAAATCCATTGCACATTTCATAGTAGAATTAATATTATTTAGGTTAGTGTCATTCGTGTGTAATTTTTATTCACTTTACATTTTATGGCAAACCGTATGTAGTCATTCTTTTTTAACAAAAGATCCATTATCATATTCCGTATATTCTTATTTTCACCTTAAAATAAATAAATTTATATAATCCCTTGATTCTAACTTATTCCTACTGCTCACTCTTTTATTCACCTTTTTATGATAAAAAGATTATCTAATGTCCCCAATATAATGTATAATATACACTTACTAACACTTTTGATTTTTTTTTTTATGGCATTAGTCTATTATACACAAAAGTGGAATAAAGAAAATAGGTCAGCTTATACACTCACTAGCGTGGGAGAACAAAAAGTAATTAGATAATCCATTTTATATTATCCGAGTCATATAAATGTACTTATAATATAAATGACAAAAAACGATCACACTTGGGCTCAGTTAGCTCATTCAATGAACCGTTTAATAAAATATGAGCGGGAGTAAGAGCATTTAAGTCGGAGGGATCCGTCGATAATGGAGTAATTGGGCACAAGTTTAAACAGGCTTCCACTCTAACTAGACCAATGTTTATTTCTTCGAACGTTAAAGCAACCTCACCAAATGATCTTTTGAGATAAGTTTTAACAGATTTGACCGCACTTTCCCACAGACCGCCAAATGCGAACTGCGGACAAAAATAAAATACCAACTTACTCTTATTGCAGTGACACAATTCTTTATGTTGATTTCTTTTGAACAATACCGCTAGTCCTTTTTATTTGTTGTTAGCTCCATCGAAGTTCGTTGCATTATTTTTATTACTAATAGCGACCTCGACAACTTCCAAATCTTCTTAATGCACCTAAAATAAAATAAAATATTATATTTTGTATTTTGAAAATAGTTAGAAAGTTATTGGGGACGTGGCATAGTTGGGACAAGTATGGATTTAATCTGACAGTGATTAAAATCACTATCATAAGAAAGGCTTTGATGCAAATCTGTAGATACTGTTTAATTTTAAGAAATTGATGAATAATTACAAAAGCAAAATATTTTTAATTATATATAATATAATTTTAGCTTCGATTCGATGCTGAGATGGCTTTAATTTTACTATGATGTGTTTATCTTTTTATTTTTTTTGTGTCTGTCAGTACTTTTTCTCAGCTCTCACTGAACCGATTTCTTTCAACAATTCGTCGAAAGATCACAAATCGTATCTAGTTGAAGACATTATACAGTAGAACTCCAATTATCCGAACTCCGACCATCCGAATCGCCGATTATCCGAATCACTTTCAGAAAAAATCAGAAAAAAATTTGTCCAAAGTCCGCGGCGTCAGTGTAAGCACAACACGTGGTAAGAGTTCCCACTCCAGTTCCGGCGCATTGCAGTCACCTGTCATTGTTTGTTTTGATTAGTCAGTGTGCTAAATTGACCTTGTTCGAGAACGTTACTCTTTCGCTACGGCTTACTTTTGTTTGTGCGTGTACTGTATTGTTTTTTACCATGGCTTCGAAAAGAAAACGTGTTGTGCTATCGTTAGCGGACAAACTGAAAATTATAGAGCAACTCGATAAAGGTGTAACGGGTAAGAAGTTGTCTGAGATTTATGGTGTTGGACAAGCAACAATTTGTGACATTAAAAACAGTAAGTCAACACTTTTAAACTTTGTTTCGGTGCTTGAAAATGAAGATGGAAGTTCCTCCAGGAAAACAATGAAGACAGCAACCAACAAAAATTTGGAAGATGCCGTGTTTAAATGGTTTTTGCAGCAACGTTCTATGGGAAATCCGATTTCAGGTCCAATCCTTTGTGAAAAAGCCAAAATCTTAGCAGAAAAGCTTGGTTATTCATCTTTTAAGGC
>NW_026099573.1:10932841-10933046 GCF_025091365.1 Daktulosphaira vitifoliae
TCTTAATAATCAGAATATTAAGGAAATAGCAAATCATGTAGCTTTTGGAATAATCCGCCATTTTTTTTAAATTAAACACTATCTAAAGATTTGCATCGAAGCGTTTTTTTTTGATAGTGATTTTAATCACTGTCAGATATCATTATACTTGATCCAACTATGCCACGTCACCACTGTGCCGCGACCCCCCTGTGCTGGGTTTTTT
>NW_026099573.1:10933542-10991042 GCF_025091365.1 Daktulosphaira vitifoliae
TATTTTTTAATAATCCCTTTTTCATTCGACATACTTTATCTTAATCAGGATATTAATAAGGAACTAGCAGTTTATGTTGCTTTTGGTATAATCCGCCATTTTTTTAAAATTAAACACTATCTAAAGATTTGCATCGAAGCGTTTTTTTTTGATAGTGATTTTAATCACTGTCAGATATCATTATACTTGATCCAACTATACCACGTCACAACTGTGCCGCGACCCCCCTGTGCTGGGTTTTTTTAGTTAAAATTGCTATAACTTTTTTAAAAATAACCAAATTAATATAATTTTTTTTTATATAGATGCACGATATTATTACCTTTTATTTAGTACATTTTTTTTTTTTTTTGTGACCCTTTACTTGCCCACAGGAGAGGATTTAAAATGACAACTTTTTCACAAAAAATTTACTTCTTAAATTTTGAAAATGTTCCGGAAAGTCTGACACTTTTATATATATCTTAAATTAAAGCTAATGTAATTTACTTTATTATCCAAAAAAAAAAATTTCGGACTTTATTTTATCTTCTCAGTGAAAATGGCTACCGAATGCTATTATTGTGTGAAAATTCTCAATTTTATTTTTACATTTTTAACTTTATAATGCTATAACTTATTGTAAAGTGTATGGGTCAACATAATTTTTTTATGAGAAATAATATTTTTTAATAATCCCTTTTTTATTCGACATACTTTATCTGAATCAGGATATTAATAACGAACTAGCAGATTATGTTGCTTTTGGTATAATCCACCAATTTTTTAAAATTAAACGCTATCTAAAGATTTGCATCGAAGCGTTTTTTATGATAGTGATTTTAATCAGGTATCATTATATTTGATCCAACTATGCCACGTCACCACTGTGCCACGACCCCTCTGTGCTGGGTTTTTTCTTTTATATTAAAACCTTAGATATTTCTTTTTTATTTGATATCATTTTTTGGCAAATCTAACGCTTAACCTGCTCAAGGGGGGAGATTTAAAATTGCTACTTCTTTACAAAAACTAACTTTTTCAACTTAACTTTTGAAAATGTTCCGGAAATACTACGTCCTTTAAACATATATAAAATTAAAGCTTATTTTATGTACTATAAAATGAAAGAAAAGAATTTGTCCCGACGACCTATCTTCTATACGCAAATGCCTACCGTATTCAAAAATATACTATTTTTGTGTTAAAATCCTGGGTGTTGTATTTTATTTTATTTTAAAATATCTTATAAGGGCAATACACTGACTTTCATTAATATTTTATAATTTAATTGACATAGAATAAAGTTCATAAGACATAAGAAATTAAATATATTTAAATTTTATTGCTTTTTTAAAGTCAAAAAAGTAACTTGTAAATTTGAGTTAGTTTAAATAGCTAATTTTATCATGCCACGAAAGAGATGAACAGTTGCCGCATCGGTAACACTTATGTCATTCACGCATAGGGTACGAGGTTCAAATCCGTCTGTAATATTTTGCAATTTTTTTTTGAGCTAGAATAAAATGTTCAAATCATTTGATATTTATCTCATTTAGATTCAATATCTTCAATAAACATAAAGGATCCCATCACTATAGTCTCCCGTGAGAATATTATTTTACTATGTACTTTTTTTGTGACTACGATTTATTTTGCCAACCCTCACTAGACCTACTTCTATCAAGACTACGTCAAATCATTACAATTCGTATTTAGTTGAAGATATTACCCTTAAAAATTGAAAAAATATTCCATATTCAAATAAAAAGTAGCTTAACCAGCTTTTTCATACAAACAATTAAAATCATTAATTTCTAATATTTTTAAAGTATTTATTGCCGAATTAGATATGATAAAAGTATTCAACTACAAAAGTAGATAATTTTACTTTGTAATTTATTAATATTTTAACTTTATTTGTGTGTTACTAACAGTCTATAATATTCCACATTTTTTGATAACATGTTGCTATAGAAATCATATATCTAAAAAAAATTATTTTTAGTTTCACCTGAATTTAACAATGAATTATTACAATTATAATTAAATTTTATAATACACTGAATTGAGTAAATCTTTTTAACTATTTCTTTTTAATTAGTTTTTTTAGTTAAAGTAAATCATTAAAATTAATTCAGTTCTGTATATTTCAATTGTAGAATCTTTTTAAACACCAAAAGTTAATTATAAATTATCTCTATGATTTATATTTAGGTGATCTAATACGATAAAAATGCAAAAAAAATAGAGCTTTTCTAATAAATTTACTGTAAATAGTAATTATAAAATATCCTGACTGCATATAATCTTAACAATACAATTTTTTTCTATTTAATTATGTCAATTTCAAACTTGCAAGTTGAGCTAAAAATTATGATAATAAATTCATTTTTTTTTTTTTTTTATTATAAACTTTCACTTTAAAGAACGAAAAATAGTAGGTTAGAAATTATTAATTATAACATATTAAAAATAAGAATCAATAATAATTTGACAAGAATTATTATAAAAATTATATTATATATAATTAAAAAATTGTATATTATATAATTATATATTATATTTTTGAATCTAAGAATTACTAATCATTATAATCATTATAAATTTAAATTCATTTAATATTTATTCATATATTAAACTTATATATTATAAAACTTATAATCAGTATATAAACAAGGAAATAGGAGATCATATTGCTTTTGTAATTATTCATAAATTTCTTAGAATTAAACAGTATCTACAGATTTGCATCGAAGCCTTTCTTATGATAGTGATTTTAATCACTGTCAGATTAAACCTATATTGGATCCATACTTGGGTCCAGTTCACGTCTTTATTGTGCCACGACATCATTGTGCTGGTTTTTTTTAATACTTAAAACTGACATAAGTTTTTAATTATGCTATTGATATATTATATATATATATATATATATAATATATACACATATTTTATTTGAACTTTTGCTTTATAATTAGCCTACTGTTCAATTTTATTATTTTTGCTTTGAACTTTTTTTTTATTCACGCAGAGTTTTTATTAGGATACTATTTTTCATATGCATTAATTACAAATTTAATAAAATTTCTAATCAATTTAAATTTGAATAATTCATTTAATATATATTTTTATATATTATTTATAACTACTCTGAAATCTTCATTTCGTCCTCTTATTATATAAAAAAGAACGTCAAAAAACACTATATTTATAATTATGCAACATAAATCATCATTATTTCATTATTTGAATAGTTTATAAAACATTTCAATTAAAAAAAAATCTTTATTAAGAATTTTGGTTTTGAAAAAATGTTATAAATAACAAAAAAATTGAGAAAAGATTAATTAAAGTTTTATTTTTTTAACTAATTTTTAATAATATCAGATAACTGACGATAAAGAAAAAAATATCGAAAATACTACAAGGTGTGTAGATCATCTGGAACAAACTCAATTAAAACCAAACGACTTGTTTATTTATTATTATTTATTAAATTAATAAATTAAATATTTATTAAATATTTATTTAAAAAAACAGCGCGTGTTACGATTACGAGCAGATAAAGTGAAACTTCTTTCGTTATGATAATATCGCCTGAAAAATTCCCTTCAATAAAACCCTGCATAACAGGATTGTGGCATAGCTAGGACATTTATAGATAATACCTGATGGTGATTAACATCACTATCATAAAAACACATCGATGTGAATTAGTTAAATTTCACAATAATTTGTATATTTGTAATTTCATAATTTCTATGTTTTAAAATTTCACTAAAATTTGTTAAATTATATATTTGTTAACATTTTTGTTAAATTATGTGCTTAATTGAATATTAAGTATTTTTATTTTAAAAATTGTAATTTTTTTTTATTTTAACGGCCAATTTCTCATAGTAGAACAATTTTTGCGACTATTTTTTCATAATTTAGTACAACTCAGAAGCTTTAATTAAATATTGGTGAGAAGTTGAAAAAAAATTGACTTGCGGATAGCCTCTTTCAAACTTATACACAGGTTTTTCATTGAAATTTTACAAAAATTATACTAAAAATAAATTTATTATATTTTTATATCCTATTAAAATTTTATTAGTATCAATATTTTTAAATAAAGGTTATAGCAATTTGTAAATGCCCACAAAAAATTTGAAAATTATATTTTTTATAACATTATAATTTCGAGATTTTCTTCTAAATTTCTAAAACTTTACAGTTTTTTCCAATTTTTGTTGACAATATGTTCAATTAGGTTAAAATAGGATTCTTTTAGCGTATTAATCATTAAAATTGGTCCAGAATTGAGAGCTGAACATTTTTCATGGACAGGCATAAAAAAACACATTATGTTAAAACTAATACTTTTACTATTATAATTTAGGTTTAGCTTATACTAAGCTAAACCTAAATTTTTGTTTTTCAATATTATAGAGAGGGCGGCACAAGTTAATATTCTTAAATTTTAATTGAATCTCTAAAGATAGAATGTGTTAACCATAAATTAAACCATTAAATTATTAAAAAGTTTCATAAAACGCCCAGGTGATATCCCTGGATAATTATTAGGTTAACTTATTTCTGTAACTGAGTTAGTTCAACTAATTTTTATAAAGTTATTTTGTACATAAAATTTGAATAAGACTTATAATTTCACTTAGTTATTATACGTCATGTTTTTATTTAGATATTACAATAAAAAAATTATTATTTATTTATTCGAGCTTAAGTTAGAACCTTCCGTCGTAAAACAACATTACTATGTAGTTTTTGCAAAAAAGGTACAAGTGCTATTTAAAAAGAACATATGTGCTCATTAAAATTTATCATTTATTACATTCATTACATTCATTTCATACTTACGTATAAATTTATATATATATATATATAATATGGTACATAAAAACAGTCTTTAAACAGACTATTTTTGTTGCTCATTTAAAAAAAGTAATAATTTTTAATGAGCAAAATAAACAATTGGGGGCAGCAGAATTAAGTATCCCAGGCGGTACAATTCCTAAATACATGGACTTTTTTATATTCTAATACACTTCAAAAGCTATAAATTTATGAGGTAAAAGTTATCAGACGTCCCAAACCATTTTTGAAAATTGAGTTGAAAAAAATTTTTTACACGTGTGGCTGATCTTTATAAAAGTCTTTTACTTTTTATCACATATCGGAAACTTTTTTATACTCGCATGTCATAGCTTAACCTTAAGGGACCTCAATATCAGTTCTTTGATTTTTGAATGTTGTCACATAATGAGTTTTAATGACTTTATTTTGAAGTGCTCATTTTTAAATATAGGCATTACTAATAAAAAACAAATTCAAGGGCTTACTAAGCACAAAGTATCACATTACCAATTTCTCGCTATTTATGTCATTATATTCGAAGTACGGTTACAGTACTAAAAAAATATGAATCCGAATTTTCACATACATGTATTGGAAGTTTTTAACGTATACAATGTAAAGAAAAATTTGGATAAGTAATGCTAAAAATGTATATTTGTCAACAAAATTTTCAGTACATTATGTCAAAATAACACTACTATTTGTATAATAAGGTGTGTATTAAAAATATACTGAAATATGGGATTTTTTGGATTATTTCTTACAGTATACTGAAGCTTAAATCTTTTTATAGCTCTGTAAAAACTCTACAAACATCAATTTCCTAATGTAAAAATTGTCTCGTAATTTTTGGCACACAACAAAATATTTATCTCTTTTGAAAGTTAAGACCCAGACTGGCTGACTTTTAAAATTTAATTTGGCTCTCAATAAATTTTAAAAAAAATTGTATTTTCTTGTCGATTTAGAAAAAAGCCACCCTAGCTCTCCTTTAGTTTTGTCTCTTAATATTAATATTCCTAATAAATGACTTAGATTTATCTAAATATTTCTGACTTATTCATAAACACTAATACTCTGGACTACAAAAATATACAATCTAATAATACAAGAGTGATTCTATTATTTTAAAACACTGGATAAACCGAAAAATAAATACAATTTAAAAATTTTAATTTTTTTTTTATTCTGTTAGTTACATGCATTTTTAAAATTATCAATCATGAAGTAATTTATTATATTCATCTCTTATAAGTCTCAAATTTATTTTTATAAATGGCAAATATAATTAACAGGCTTATATCTTACATAAAGATTTAATTAAGAAAATAATTGATCGATATCGAATTTTGAAAATTATCTCAGATGTATTAAAAATTTAATTTAATAGCTAAAGATAATGTAGAGGTATTGTTATTTTTATCACTGGACATTTTTTAACGGCATTCTTCTTCTTATTTAGGTATAAAAGTATTGATAACTTCAGAAATAATTGTACAAAAGTTGTTATCGATCAGTTAATATTTTAGTTATATATAAATTTATGATTGATTAATTAGGAAAAACTATGTTTCTAAAAGTAACAAAAAAAAAACTTAAAATTTTATTTATTTTTCAGTTAATTATGTGATTCATAATATCAGAATTTATTTTTATACCAAATTGCTAGTCTACATTTTTCGAATAAGTGTTTAAAATGGTTGCATTAAATTGAATATTCACTATAACTATTTAGTGTCTTGTTAAATTATTTTAATATAATAAAATAATTTTATTCACAATACTAAATTTCTATACAGCTTATTTTTCATTTAAAAATAATATAAAAATATGTTTTGTTTAAATCAGAATAAACACAACGTACAAAAAACATTTCAGGATTCTACATTGAAGATAATTTTATGTCACATAGTTTATTAAACTAACAAAAATTCTAAAAATAAAAATTATGATGTTACAATAAATAATCTACAGGGTGATTTTTTTATCATAACCCACTCAATTACTTGCAGAATAATAATAATTTAAACATTTTTTTTTTTATGATCTTTAGTTACACATTATTCTTGAATTTTTAACTATGTAATACTTTTTAAGTTCAGCCCTTATGCCTTGGAAGGGAGTCAACTTTGTTTTTTTAAATGGTAACACATATTTTTAATTTAATAAAATGTTTGAGTTTTTAATTTAATAGTAAATGGCATTTGAATTTTTAATATAACTTTATTAGCTTATTAGATATAAACATTTAAAGTTTCAAAATTTTGAGTTAATATACATGTATAATACACATGGGATTGTAAATACAGGTAGCTAATTGGATTTTTATGACATTGCTGTCTCAGTCACGGATTGTTTATTATCAATTATGATTATCAATAGATATACTTTCTGTATTGTCAGTTAGTGTATTTATAAACTCATAACAATGTGCCTTACTATCATTGATAATAACAATGCTGTGTACCTGCTAATATCGATGTCATAAAAAATCAATTAGCTACCTGTATTTGTAATCCCTTGTGTATTATACCTATATATTAACTCAAAAATTTGAAACTTTAAATGATTATATCTAATAAACGAATTAAGTTATATTAAAAATTCAAATGCCATTTACTATTAAATTAAAAACTCAAACATTTTATTAAATTAAAAATATGTGTTACCATTTAAAAAATCAAAGTTGACCCCCCTCTAAGGCATAAGGGATGAACTTAAAAAGTATTACATAGTTAAAAATTCAAGAATAATGTGTAACTAAAGATAATAAAACAAAAAAAGGTTTAAATTATTATTATTCTGCGAGTAATTGAGTGGGTTATGATAAAAAAATCACTCTGTATAATAATGTCATAAAATGATTGCATTAAAATTTTGTTGAATGATTTATTACAAAATGAAATCATCGAATTAACTAATGTTTATAATTTATTTACTTCTAATGGCAAAAATAAATTAACTCTTGAAAATTTGAAAAAGATTTTTACGGCCCTTCATCAAGACAATACAGTATACAATTCAATGATGGAATTCCTTAACAGTAAAATGAGTAATTATTTAATTTTCAAAATTACTTTAAAAAGATATATAGAGGAAATTAAGGTTATTAAACACAAAAATATCAAAATAATTTTGATAAAAATTTGAATATTCATCTTTCATGTTCGTGATTTTCCTCTTTCAATGAAAAATAATGAACGGGCGAAAAAATTAGGTGAAATCAAATAGCACCTTCTAATTAAAATACAAGGGATTATCATTTTCCTATAAACAAACACCGCCTAGTGAAAAAGGTTTTGAAGTGCTTATATTAAAACATTTTTTATCCATTCTCTTCAAAAAAATCTGTACTTGTGCCAATTAGTGTTATAAAATATTCGAAAAATTAATACTCTATTGTTTGTATATATTTTAAAATGGTAATAACTTAAGCAAAAATGAGCCAAAAGTTGGATTAGGCATTTTCTAAATCTCATTTCAATTTCTATTTTATAAGTTAATAAATATGTATGTTACCAGTAAAAAAAAATATAGTTGACATTCCTATGAGCCATAAACATAGGGATAAACATAACCTAATGGGACACACTGTGTATATGTAATATTGTGAACATTTATGTTTGTAAATATATACAGTATTCAATAAGTAAGTAAACGGATTTCTTTTGTTCTCATTATACCAAAAAGTACTTGAAACTAAATAATCAAAAAAAAAATATTTATGATATTACTTTTATTTTGTAAATAGTTGAATGGATTGGGAAAACTTAAAATAAACTACATGATTATATTATAAAGTGGTATTTTCTATTTCATAAACAATAACACAAATAGGACTAAATAACGTTCTGTGTAGTATTTATATTACAAGTGATTATACTTATCCTAGTTCAATCAATTACTTAAAAATAAAAATAATATCCTTATTTAGAACGTATTTTCTATTAGATATGTCACGATATAACAGCAATAATATTGTAAGATATGTCGTTTTATTATTTACCGGTTCACATGCTAAACCTTATTAATTATTGACATTTTTAAATTAAAAAAAAATAATAGTTTTAATAATTGGGTTGCTTAATGAATACTAGTTACAACAAAAAATTAATTGTTTATATTCTGTTATCAAAATAAAATAACTTAAAGTTTTATTTGGGTTATATACTTTATGTAAAAAAGCATTTAATACTTGTTTTCACTAAAATTTATTATGACATTCCTAGAAAATTATATTTTCTTCTTTAATTGAAACTCTAATTACACAGCGAAGTGAAATTAATATAATACAAATTCTAAGTGATATTCGGTGTTTCTATACTAAGTAAATAAAAATGTGTTGTAGGGTGAGCGGAAATATTATAAAAATAAAATATTCTTTTAATTCTCATGATAGATAATGTTTTATTAATTACAATATTGATTTATATTGATAAATAATAACAATAAACAATGGTAATGAATTTGTGTAACGTACCGAACCGTCTTGTGTATTGTTGTGTACTTAATAATAACAAAAAAACCCAGCACAGTGGGGTCGTGGCATAGTTGGGTCCAGCATAGATGATATCTGACAGTGATTAAATTCACTATCATAAAAAACGTTTCAATGCGAATCTGTAGATAGTGTTTAATTTAAAAAAATTAATGGATTATTCCAAAAGCTACATGATCTCCTATTTCATTTTTTATATTCTGATTACAAGTTTTATGATTTAGAAGTGTAATATATGAATAAATAAATAAATAAATATATAAATATAAATAATACTTATCTTAAAAAAAATATAGTAATCCATACATTTTTCAAAAAGTTATAGCATTATAAAGTTAAGAATATAAAAAAGAATTTTTTTACAAAAATCGTATTTTTTTTATTAACTTTGATGTCTGTTTTCACCATGAAGACAAAATAAAGTCCGACATTTTTTTTTTTCCATAATAATGTATATTACATAAGCTTTAATTTAAGATATACATAAAAGTGTCAGTATTTCCGGAACACTTTCAAAAGTTAAGTTGAAAAAGTTCTACTTTCTATATGCATTTTTTAGATTTGAACCCCCCTTATATATAAGGAAATGGTCCGATTTAAAAAAAAAGTGTGTCGAATGAAAGATGTATATAAATACTACTCTTGAAAAAATTGTTTTGATCCATACATTTTTTAGAAAGTTAATTGTTTTTTCAGAATTTTTAATATTTTTGTTATCATGCGTCTCTCAACCAAGTAAAAGATTATTTTAATTTGTTTATTTTTTCATCATCAATTTTATTTAATATAAGGGGTTTGGTCTGAACAAGTGAATAGAAATGTATGTTTCCGCGAACGGGGTTCCGAAATTAATCCCCAAGGTGCCAACAAGATTTTTCTTGTAATTTTCTTATTGGTAATATTTAGTCTTTGGTGCAAGTCGACCATAATACGCGTCCTATTCATCATTAGTCAAGAACCATATTTGACTCCCTAACATGTGAAATAGAGCTACCACCCTCTGTAGCATGTTAAGTTCAGGAATAAGATGGATGTAAAACTGATTATTATTATTATCATTATTCATTAATTAAAATTATTTTTAGATTTAAAAAAAACGGTAGCACAGTGGGGTCGAGGCACAGTGTAGACAAGGCATAGATGGGACAAGTATAGATGATATTTGACAGTATTAAAATCACTATCATAAGAAACTCTTCGATGCAAATCTGTAGATAGTGTTTCATTTAGAGAAATTGGTGGATTATTCCAAAATCAACATCAACTCTTATTTCTTTGATTATATCCTAATTAGTAGTTCTTTGATTTTAAAATATAATATATGAATCAATACTAATTATAATTATTAAATTTAGTATGAAATTGATATTCAATAATTTAATATTGTAATTTAAACGTAGAAATTATAAAAATAATAAAGAAGTTGTATTTTGCTTTATTTTTACGTGTATCAAAATTTAAAGGGCTTGATACAATAAATTTCAATAAAAACTGTTTGTTACTATAAATAAATGCACTAAACTACAAGAAACTTTCATCAGTAACAAAAATATACCATTCTAAATCAACTTTTCGCGATGTTTTCAAATCTGCAATTAGACTTTTTCTATCACTTCTAAGTTTTAATATTATTAAAAATTAGTATTTTCATATAAAAAATTCTCATCGAAGCTAAAAAATTGGCTATTTAAGCTAACTCAAATTTAAAAATTACTTTTTCGACTTTAAAAAAGTAAAAAAAATTTAATAAGTTTAATTTCTTGTGTCTTATGAACTTTATTCTATGTCAATTAAATTATATAATATTCATGAAAGTCAATATATTCTCCTAATAAGATATTTTAAAATAAAATAAAATACAAAACCTAGAATTTTAATAGAAAAATAGCATATTTTTGAATACGGTAGCCATTTGCGCATAGAAGATAGGTCGTCAGAAAAAATTTTTTTTTTTTCATTTTATAGTACATAAAATAAGCTTTAATTTTATATATGTTTAAAGGACGCAGTATTTCCGAAACATTTTCAAAAATTAAGTTGAAAAAGTTAGTTTTTGTAAAAAATTTACTAATTTAAATCCCTTTTGTGAGCAGAAAAAGTGTTACATTTTCAAAAAAAATGATATCAAACAAAAGGAAATTACGTAAGGTTTCAATATAAAAAAAATATTATTTTGATTTGTTAATATTTGAAAAAGTTATGGTAGTTTTAAGTACAAAAAACATCCTTATAGAAGGTGATTTTTATCGCAAATATTACATTTTTTTTAAAATTTCGACAGAAATTTGCACATAGTAGATAAGGTGTCGGGACAAATTTCTTTTTTTTATTTTATAGTACATAAAATAAGCTTTAATGTTATATATGTTTAAAGGACGCAGTATTTCCGGAACACTTTCAAAAGTTAAGTTGAAAAAGTTCTATTTTTTATACAATGTTTCAAGTTTTGAACGCCCCCTATAACGCCGACCAAAAAGATTGTTTTTAGATTAGATATTTTAATTCCTTTGGTGGTTTTTCCTATTGATACCAGTAAAAAATATTAAAATTTCTAGTAGTTTTAATTTTTGATACTAGTGTCAAAAATTAATAATATCTGTTATTATTCATTGTGAATAAATAGTTTTTTTATGTCTGTCTTATTTTGCAGGTTTTTTAAATTTCATGCATGATAAGTGGTAACGAAGATTAAAATTTTTGTTAACATTTTTTTATGAATTATTAACCAAAAATGTTTTAATAAATATATTTTACATTTATACAATAATCAATAAATTATTTCTCTTTGATTATTAAATTTGAAAGCGTTGATGATTTTATAAAAATTTACTTTAGAAATTATCAATTAATTTACTTTAAATAAACGTTTTTAATCTTTATCAAATTGTCTGTATGTTTTTTAAATTTTATTAACAAATACACCTGGCCCTAAAACTCTTACATTAAACAAACTTTAATTAGAAGTAATTTAAAATAATATAAATATTCCATTGCCGAGCAAAATGTTATAAAATTAGATATTCTTTTCAAAAATTATTATTTGCGTAAATGGCTAATAACTCATAGAAATTAAGATTTTGGATAGTTTTACTTTTTAAAGTACATTGTATTATGTTTAATTTGGTGTAGGTTTGAAAAGGTGGGTTATCTGGAATGTTATAAAAATTGAAAATAAAATAATATAATACAATGATTATGCCACTCTCAGTACTTTGATAAATGTTAAGGTTTTTAAAAAAAATATGTTTAAAGTAAGGTATTTGTCTTAAATATTGCCACTAAAATTTTTTTTTGCTCGAAGGATTATTCAAATAGTTAAATTGGGTTAAATTAGTTTTAAAGTGGGCATTAATGAGAAAAGGAGTCCAGATAAGGTACATTAATATGATAGAAGATATGTATGATGGCACTTGTACCAGGGTAAAAAGCATACGAGAAGTATCAGAAGGTGTTCGGGTAAGAGTAAGAATGCACCAAAGTTTCTGCTTTAAGCCCTTACTTATTCTCTATATTGATATATGAAATTACTAGAGAAATACAAGGAGAGGTGCCATGATGCATGTTGTTTGCTGTTTATCATATCAACCAAAAATTACGTCACTATCGACTTTAGAGTTCAATTATTAATAAAAGACAAGTCATCGGAATATTTTTCTTTTTTAATCGTAAAGTACTTGTTAAAATACTTAGAACATCCATACCAGAAATATAGAAGTTCCGTTGTTATGCAAAACACTTTAAAATATTCTAATATTACAAAAAATTGTGATTTCGGATTATTATTCTTTTTTGGTCTTGCAGTAAAAATTTATTACATCTAATTTAATATAGGTTTAAACAAAGGGATTTTTGGAACAATATTAAAAACATATTTAATATGATTTTTAAGCCCCACAATACCTTAGTTAATGATTTATTTTTCCAAAAAAAACATTGTCACCAGCAAGATAAATGTTTGAAGTATCATCAATAATTATTTTGTAATAATCCATTCAGTTTAGAAAAAGCGACTTCATTATAAATTAAAAACTAACAGAGTAAACTAATAACTACTCAGCTAAAAATGAAAGATAATATAAATACAACTTGTTTCTTGAAAAACTAACTGTATATACTGATTGAAACTACTGGTGAAAACTAAAAATATCAGCATTGACTGTTTATGACAACTGTAATTTTTTAGGATATTCCTCTTTATTATCAATACTGAGGGAAATTCTTTAAAATTATGGAGCTGATAACATTTGACGTATCATTGAGCAAATTCGGTCTAGCAGGATCGAATGTGATGGCATACATGAACATAAAAAGAAAACATGGAAATGTAAAAATAATAACTTCGCAGCTACACACCGAATGTAATAGCGATTTATATTTAAAAATTTTTATGTCTTTTAATCCTAAAGGAATGAAAANATTTAAAAATTTTTATGTCTTTTAATCCTAAATGAATGAAAAAAAAATGGGCGTTCATAATTTCCGCCAAACCGATAGTTTATACCTGTTTGTAAATAGAAGCTTGAGAACCACTGATTAAAATATTTGCCAAAATAACCCTATAACAATTATCTGCTATTCGTTTAATCAAACTTTTTACTATTTTTTTTTTTTGTGAATCGTTCCATTCACATTTTAATGAACAATTTTATAAGGCGCATCCTTCTATTTATTTTTAAAAATTTTAATAGACAATTTTCAATCATATAATTGCATTAAAATGTATAGTTCAATAATGTAGTCTCAAAAAGCGTACGGAATAAAATTAAAATTCGTTTCAAAAAAACAAAAGGGGAGATTAAAACTTAATAAAAATTAAATTAGTCGATTTGAATATGTGAAATTAATTTCAAACAACAATCGAAAAATGTATAGATCATAGATCTATTTTTTATTATATTATTTCACGTATTAGTTTTTTTTAAAGCTTATTATTAATATTTGAATTTTAGCTTCGATGCGAAGCTGAGAAGGTATTAATTTTACTATGATGTGTTTTTTTTTTTTTTTGTGTCTGTATACGCTCAATCTCAGCTCTCACTGAACCGATTTTGATGAAAAATATGTCAAAAGATCACAAATCGTATCTAGTTGAAGACATTACCCTCAAAAATTGAAAAAAAATCCCTCGTTCCTCGTAAACGGGGGAAATCCCCCAAAAAATTACAAATTTAAAAATCGCTAATTTTCGATATTTTTTCATTTTTTTTTACTTAAAATTGCCATAACTTTTTTAAAAATGACCGAATCAATATAATTTTTTTTTTATAGATACCTTAAATAATTACCTATCATTTTATATATTTTTGTGAACATTTGACCCTTTAACAGCCCAAAGGATGGGGTTTCAAAATGGTAACTTTTTTACAAAAAATTAACTTTTTCAACTTAACTTTTGAAAATGTTCCGGAAAGACTGACAATTTTATATATACCTTAAATTAAAGCTAATGTAATATACTTTAATTTGAAAAAAAAAAATTTGACCTCTGGACTTGTCTTCATGGTGAAAATGACTACCGTATGCAAAAATATGCTATTTTTGTGAAAAAATTCTTGATATTATATTTTACATTTTTTAACATTATGTTGCTATAACTTTTTAAAAAATGCATGAATCAACTTTATTCTTTAATGATAAATACTTTATATATACTTCTTTCATTCGACATACTTTTTTTTAAAATCGGACCATTTCCCTTTATACAGGGGGGGTGCAAACCTTTTAAAATGCGTATAGAAAGTAGAACTTTTTCAACTTAACTTTTGAAAATGTTCCGGAAAGACTGACACTTTTATATATATCTTAAATTAAAGCTTATGTAATATACTTTAATTTGAAAAAAAAAAATTTGACCTCTGGACTTGTCTTCGTGGTGAAAACGGACATCAAAGTTAAAGAAAAACGTACGATTTCCGTGAAAAAAATCTCGATTTTATATGTTATATTATTTAATTTATATTTTATATAACTTTTGGAAAAATGTATGGATCAATATTATTATTTTTTTATAATAAATATTTATATACCCCTTTCATCTGGCACGCTTTTTTTGTAAATCGGATCATACCCCTTTAACAAGGGGGGTCAAAACTTTAAACATGCGTATTGTTACTACGATATTTTCAATTTAATTTTTGAAAGTATTCCGGAAATACTGACACTTTTAAATATATCTTAAATTAAAGCTTATGTAATATACTTTAATGTGAAAAAAAAAAATTTGACCTCTGGATTTGTCTTCATGGTAAAAATGACTACCGTATGCAAAAATATGCTATTTTTGTGTTAAAATTCTGGGTTTTGTATTTTATTTTATTTTAAAATACCTGACAAGGGGAGTACAGATTTTCATAAATATTATATAAATTAAAATTGATATAGTATAGATAGTTAAACTTATTTAAATATGTTTGTTTCTTTTAAGTCGAGAAAAATAACTTTGAAATTTGAACTAGCTTAAATAGCCAATTTTTCAACCGCCGGAAGCAACGTACGGTTGCCGAGTTGGTAAAATTTATGTTTTACACGCTTGGGGTACGAGGTTCCAACCCGCATATGGCAATGAATTTTTTGCATTTTTTCTTAATTCTTTTTAAGTTAGTATAAATTTTAACTCGTTTGATTTTTATCACATTTAGATTCAATAACTTCAATAAAGATCAAGGATCCCATCACTTTAGTCGCCCCTTGCAAGAAGAAATTTCTTATTCGTATTAAAATTATTTTACTATATTTTAAGTTTTCGCTTCGATGCAAAGCCGAGAAGATATTTTTTTGTGACTATCATTTATTTTCTCTGCTCTAACTTGACCTACTTTTTTCAACAATACGTCAAATTACTACAATTCGTATCTAGTTGAAGATATTACTCTCAAAAATTGAAAAAAAAATTCTAATTTATCAATTAAACAGTTAGTTATTACATCGTCTCCATAAAGACAATTAAAATCATTAATTTCTAATGTTTTCAAAATATTTATTAACGAATGAAGTTTGATATGATAGGTTTCAACTACAAAATTAAATCATTTTACTTTGTAATTTAATAATTTTATTACTCTGTTTGTGTGTGCTACTATTAGACTATAATATTCAAATTTTTTTCTAACGTGTTGCTATATAAATCATTTCTAAAAAAAATGATTGTTTTTTCTCCTGAATTAACAATTGATTTTTACAAATATAATCAAATTTTATAATAAACTCAATTGAGTAAATCTTTTTAACAACTTTGTTTTGATTGGTACATTTAGTTAAAGTAAATCATTAAAATTAATTAAGTTCTCAATATTTCAATTATAGAATCTTTTCAACAAACAACAAAAGTTCCTAGGAAATTATTACTATTACTTCTATTTAAGTTATCTATTACCATAAAAATGCAAAAAAATATTGAGCTTTTCTGATAAATTTACAATAAATAGTAATTATAAAACTTTCTGACTGCATATTGATCTTAACGATACAATTTTTTTAATTGTCATAAAATTTTCTATTTAATTATGTCAATGTCAAACTTACCAATTGAGCTAAAAGTTATGGTAAAATAAATTTTTTTTTTTTTTTATAAACATTTACAACAATCAACTTTAAACGATTAACAAAATTGGTTAAATATGTCATTTTCCTTATTTTTAACTTATTAATAATCAAATTAATATTAAATATTATATCAAATCAGTATTAATTTAAAACAATTTTTTTTGTTCTTAATTATTTTTTTTTATATGTAAAAACTATTTTTTAATAATATTAAAACTTAGAAGTTATAGAAAAAGTCTAATTGCACATTTTAAAACATCGCGAAAAGTTGATTTAGAATAGTATATTTTTGTTTCTGATGGAAGTTCCTTGTAGTCCAGTGTATAAAACTTATAACTTTGTTAATTGTTATAACTTTATCAAAAATGACCAAATCAGTATATTTTTTTTTATTTAGATGCATGTCTTTATCTATCATTTGGTTTTTTTTATAAATCTAACCCTTTACCTGCCCACAAGAGGGATTCAAAATATTAACTTTTTTTTTTTTAGTTAAAGTAAATCATTAAAATTAATTCAGTTCTGGATATTTCAATAGTAGAATCTTTTTAAATATCAAAAATTACTTAGAAATGATTACTATGATTTCTATTTAAGTGTTCTATTACGATAAAAATGCAAAAAATAATGAGTTTTTCTGATAAATTTACAATAAATAATAATTATAAAACTTTCTGACTGCATATTAATCTTAAAAATAACATTGTTTTAATTCTCATAAAATTTTCTATTTAATGATTCATTCTAGTCAACGAAGGAGTAATTTTGCAGAATAGCAGAAAAAATTCCCAACAAACTTTTTTTTTTTTTGTTTTAATTAGGCAATTGGTGGATTATTCCAAAAGCAACATCAACTCTTATTTCTTTAATTATATCATGATTAGTAGTTCTTTGATTTTAAAATATAATATTTGAATATATACTAATTATAATTATTAAATTTAGTATGAAATTGATATTTAATATTGTAATTTAAACGGAGAAATTATAAAAATAATAAAGAAGTTATATTTTGCTTTACTTTTACGTGTATAAAAATTTAAAGGGCTTGATACAATAATTTTCAATAAAAACTGTTTGTTACTATAAAAAAATGCACTGGACTACAAGGAACTTTCATCAGAAGCAAAAATATACTTTTCTAAATCAACTTTTCGCGTTGTTTTCAAATCTGCAAGTAGACTATTTCTATCACTTCTAATTTTTTATATTATTACTAATTATATATATAAAATAATAATTAAAAGAAAAAAAAATTTGTTTTCAAATTATTACTGATTTGATTTTTAATATGTTAAAAATAATCAGTCCAAATTTTCAATTTTAACCTATTTTTTTGGTTCTTTAAAGTTGATGAAAAATTTTTGATAAAGATTTATGAAAGTTTATAGTAAAATAAATTGAATATATTACCATAACTTTTAGCTCAATTACAAGTTTAAAATTGACATCTAGGCCAGTCAACAAAGGAAAAATTGCGGAAAAAATTTTGTTTTTTTAAAAGTTGAATTAAAATATGTATAATGACATACTAATAGTCCTCAAGATTGGAATTGAGCTTTTTTTTTAAATCCTCGCAAAAGTTCAAAAATATGAGCTTTCTTAATTTTCTCAAAAAAAAATATTTAACTTACAAAAAAAAGTTTCGCACAAAAGTTGTTTAAAAGACAATTATAAATAAAAATATAATCTTATATTTTTTCATTTAAACAAATATTTTTCGAGTTACATTACATTTAATATGAGTAATAAAATTTATATTCCATTTTTTTCATTTTACGGTTACTTTTTATCATGTTATACTTACATTAGACACAATGTTATAAATGCATATGTGTGTATGTGTGAGTTTATTTATTTATTGTATCATTAAAGTGTAGTGTATATTGAGATACAACCGATAGAGTAGGTAATTGATTTGACGCTATATTATTTAAACCCAACTAAACGCTAAATTGTACATTCCGAAATAACAATCATATTATGTCAATTGCCACCGGAATATCTGGTAATATTTTTCTTTTTCTTTGCCTTAATCCCAACTACTTGGGGTCGGGCACCCTTATCCTAAGATTCCACTTGACACGATCTCCCACATCTTCTACGCTCACATCAGCTGTCCTCAAATCGCATTCAATAGCATCCCTCCATCTCTTTTTTGGTCTTCCTCTATCTCTTCTTCCTTCAACATTCATTTCTATAACTGTTCTTACAGCTTTCGATTCTTCTTTCCTCATACCATGACTAAACAATCTAAGTCTATTTTCTGTCATCTTATCCACGATTGACGCAACACCTATACTTCCTCTTATATGCTCGTTCCTTATCCTATCTTCTCTAGTCACTCCACTCATCCAACTAAGCATTCTCATCTCTGCTACACTTATTCTCTGCTCTACTTTCTTATCAACCGCCCAACACTATTAACCATACATCATAGCTGGCCTCACAATTTCATACTAAATTTAAAAACTATAATTAGTATTTATTCATATATTATATTTTAAAATCAAAGAACTACTAATCAGGATATAATTAAAGAAATAAGAGTTCATGTTGCTTTTAAAATATTTCACCAATTTCTCTAAAGGAAACACTATCTACAGATTTGCATCGAAGCGTTTCTTATGATAGTGATTTTAATCACTGTCAGATATCATCTATACTTGTCCCATCTATGCCTCGTCCACACTGTGCCTCGACCCCACTGTGCTACCGTTTTTTGTTTCAATGTTTTGATGACTTTTTATTTTCTTATAAACTATATTTTTATTATTTATTACAAATATATATATATATATATCCATTATAATTTATTTACCTTAGGTAAAACGTAATATTTTCTTTATAAAGTATTGCCTATGTGACAAAATAAGTAATTATTCAAAACGACGTGACCATATTTAGGGGTGGTTATAAGAGGCAAAAATTCTTGGGGGCGAATACCATTTGATAGTGATGGAACAAAAAATTACTTTATTTTGCTCATTAATATTAATACCCCAAGCAAAAATCTAAAATACAGGCCTGACCGTAACATTCAATAAAAGCCTAACAATTTAGTATTGGCTATTATTTTTTCAATTCATCAATCATGAGTATTTTTCTGTTCATTCTTTTTACCTTAAGAGGACATCAACTTAATTTTTTCAAATAGTAGAATACACAATTAACTAGTGTATTATTTGATAATAGTCTAATTAAGAAAATGATTGGTCGATAACAATTTTTAAACCAGTATTTTAGCAGTTATTAACATTTTATAGTGATTTATAGAGTCAAGACGCGAGTGTTGTTATTTTGATGACTATTCATTTCCCGGCTTTTGTTCATAGAAGGATTCTTAAATTCTTTTTCAGTCAAAAATTATACATTATATAATATTTATGTATGATTGCATAGATAACAATAGATACCCGTTTCTTTACTTACTGAATACTGTGTATACATGTATATTAAACTCGTAATTTCCATCTCTAGAACGATAGTACAGGTCCAGGGTTGGAACTATACTGCCAAATTAGCTTGTTTCATATTTGTTTTTGTAATTTTTATTTTTATTGTTTTTGTTATTATTTTTATTTCTGTTGTTGTTGTTATTTTGTTTTTCATTGAATGTAAAAAAAATGCAATAAAAAATTATTTTATTTCAATGTCCAAAAATGGAAAAGAGTATTTTTGACGAAAATGAATTAATTGTACGATCGTATTTTGTATTAAAATTTATAGTAAAAATATTCCAAAAATAAAAACTTAAAATTTTAGTTACTAAATCAAATAAATAATTAGAAATACATAATGGATAAAAGTAAAAAAAGTATATTATTACATTTTTAACAATCCCAGAACAAATTCTAATTAATTAAATGTTATCAATATTTATTCAAAGATATTTCATAATTTCATATATAACGAACTAACATAAAATGAACTAGACAGGACCAAGATCGGTGGAAACAAAGAGTGCGATACGGTTTTGTTATAGAAATTGTAGAAGGGGGAATATTCGACGAGCAGTAAGCTCTGTTAACAAACATGTTTTTAGAATATAAAGTTTTAATAACAGAGTAGAGGAATGAGGAAAATAATAGATTGCATTTTTACTAAAAAATTCCCCTAACCACTTCCCGCCCATAATACAATAACCCTTTACTAGTTTGACCCAATTTCATACAATATCCTCGGGACATTTCATTGTGCCACAAGACATTACACCACATCAATATACATAATATACATCTATTTTATATTTATGCACATAAAAAAAATAATTTATAATCACAATAAACAAGTTGGAGTTGACATTTATTTTTAAATTAATATTATACATTTATATTAGCTTCAAATATTGAAAGCTAAATAAAATGATTAATGAAGAAATAACAATTTATTTATTTAAAACTTTGCTTAATGACGGAGCAGATAGTTTTACACCATTTGGTATGTTTCTTGCTATATCTTGTAGATTAACACTTTTCATTAAATTTTTTTCATGTGTCGTTGCAGTTTTATCTTTTAAAAATAAATTAAGACAAGTTTTTGAAGCTTTACCTCGTTTAGTATTTCCTGGCGTCAACTTTAACTTATACCTATTCAAATATATAAAACAGATTATAAAAAACATAATATTAGCTATTAGCTAAAAAATTTATATTACAATGTAATTAATATGAATAATAATTAATTTAATTTAAAATAAAACATGTTAATAAAAGAAAATGAGAACTTGAAAAAGATCATTACTTGTAATTTGTAAGAGCACTATACGGAGCTACTACAGGAACTGCAAAAAGCAACTCATCTTCAATGTGTGGAGCCCCAGTTAAAGAATCTAACATTTGAGTTTCTGTTGGGTCAGTTTGTTTACTATCATCATCATCTTCTGAGTTATCATTAAAATTAGCCTCTTTGATATTTTGCTCATTAACAGTAGATTTAATTGATTGGGCTGCTATAGATTTAACAATAGGAAGTGGTTTAACAGGTTTTATTCCAGCTGCTTTATTTTTCATATCAGTAGTCTTTTTATTTTTCTTATCTTTTTTTTTTGAACGTTTTAGTTTTTTATCTTCATTCATTGATGACTAAACAATTAAATATAAAATTGAATTATTTTTTACCAATAATTATTTAAATATTACATTGAGTGAAATTTTTGTATTTATAATTTAATTTATTTGTTTCTCCTATTCTTCATAGACAATAGACAGTGACATAGACACGAGAAAATCACTTGTATAAAATGGTAGGTCATGTCTGGTTATAGTAGCTTTANAGACAGTGACATAGACACGAGAAAATCACTTGTATAAAATGGTAGGTCATGTCTGGTTATAGTAGCTTTAAACGAATATCTCCATTAAAGATTAAAATGTGTAAAAAGTTATAGAAGAGTAGGCGATCATTCTGATCATTTTTTAATTAAAGTTAAAATAGTAGTGAAGATTCCATCTAAATGGAGCAAAATCTCAAAAAAAAAAAACAATGGTATGATTTCAAAGGAGAATCAAGTCATAAAGAAGTAAACCGAAGATTTTAGTAAATTTACAGGAAATACAAAAGAGCTAAGTTATCAAAAACACCGGAAAATAATAGAAGAAAAAATAAAGTCTGCAGCGGAAGAATGTTTAGGATATAATAAAAATAAAAATAAAAAATAAAACTATGGTTCTATGAAAAATGCAAGTCAGCGAAATTATCTAATCATCATGGATAATCAGCTTTGTACAGTCTGTACAGCAAGAAATAGAAATGCCAAAAATAAAAGAAGTCGAAATAGCAATATTTATTAATAAATAATAAATCACCGGTAGAGGAAATAATCGTAGCCGAATTATTAAAAAGTGGTGAACAATATTTAAAGTTAAAAATATGAGAGTTTATAAAAAATATCTGATCACATTACCAAATCCCAAAATAATGACAAATTGGAGTTATATGTCCTATATACAAAAAAGGAGTCCGATTAACTGCTATAATACAAAGGAATAATTTTATTAAATTTTGGATACAAAATCTCATTTGTCATTTTAAATAAAATAAAACCTTCCCCTGAAGAAATTAAAGGTAATTATCAATGTGGGTTCAGATCAGGGAAATCAACAAAAGACCTGATACTCACTTTAAGACAACTCATAGAGTAACATTATGAATATTTACAAAACATTAACATTTAATATTCATCGATTTCAAACAAGCATATTATTTAATTAACAGGACAATCTTATAAAAAAAACTAAAAATACTGAGTATTCCGTTAAAGTTGATCAAGATGGTAAAAAATAGAACTGAAAAGACTAGATGTCAAGTAAAATTTTGAAGACAATAATCAGGAGAATTCAGAATAATAGTTGGTTTGAATTAAGAAGATACTTTATCACCAATATTGCATTTCTAAACCAGGAAAGTGTGGTGTGAAAAGTTGTTGAAACCGCAAATGGAATCATTCTTGGAAGAAAACAAGTATTCTTAGCTTATGTGGACAATTTCGTAATATTTGATCCAAAAGAACAAGAGAGCAAAGAAATAACTCTTAAGTTCGTAACTACAACAAAAAAAATAAGTTTAAGATTAAATTGAAAAAAAGGAATTTATGATTGCAAAAAGAAACAGTTAATTAGATCAACAACAAAGAATACAAATAGGATACTATACATTCGAAAGAATTCATACTTTCAAATACCATAGTTTTGGAGATAAACAGTCAGATTGATTATCACAAAGAAATAAATATACGTGTAAGTACAGGAAATCAATATTTTTGCACTTAACAAAGTATTTAAATCAAAAATACTCTCTAAAAACTAAAAATAACAACTATATAAAGTACTGATTCGACCAATTTTATTATATTCATGTGAAATCATAAACGAGGACGAAAAGAAACTGGAGATTTTGAGAGGAAATTCATTAGAAGAATAAATGGACCCCATAAAAATGAAGAAATAGACCAATATAAAATAAGATTCAATGCAAATTTTAAAGAAATTTTTAGAGAGCTAGGTCATGTCTGGAGATTTTAGAGTAAAGTGAAAGATGCACTAGAATGAAGATCAGAAAGTTAAATATGATTCAATTAAGGAAGTCAATTTGTAGGATTTAAATTGAGGATGTCTAATCCCAGTTGCTGGGAGTAGATGATCCTATACAATTGATGGAAAATAGTGAAGAATAGAGAAATTTTTTTTTAGCAGCAATGGGCCTAAATAGCTTGCAATAAGCTGAAGAAGAAGAAGAAAATTATAAACTTTAATTATGTTAAATTTTTTAATAGGAAAAATAACATATTTAAATATTTCTTTTTACAATTCAATATATATATATATATATTTGCTTTAAATGAAAAGTATTAATTTAGCTTAACAATTAAGTTGAAAAAAAGTACAAATCGTTATTCAGGACTATCTACATGATAAAATTTTAATATAAAAAAAATCAGATACATTTTTGGTGTCACAATATACAATATATAGTTAAATTAAAAAAACAGCTGCATATTTAAAAGAAAAAACTAGTGAAATTATATTGGGGGAGGTTGAGTTGTAAATAGTTTAACAATTAATTGGGGAGATACTATGCCAAAATAAATGGCTAAATAAAATGAAGCATTTCATTTTTAAAGCAAGACAGACAAAAATTAAATGAGAAAAATCGCAGAGTACTCATTGTAATGTTTAAGGCAATTATTAAGGGACCCAATAAGCATGAAAAGGAAGGCGATTATGACTAAGTCTTAGCTGAGAAAAAGATATTACATAGAACGGAGGAGTGATAGTTTATAAAACCAAGGATGGTTAGGAATAGTTGGTAAATCTATGTTTTTACAAATAAATTTGAAAACGTTTTGTAAATTCACAAATTTACCTGCAAAAGCTTAATTCGCAATTCTCTCTCATCTTCATCTTGGTCTTTATACTTTTCTTTGATTTTTTTTAGCTTTCCTCTGTGTCCACGCTTCAAAACTTGATGATTTTTTTTTTCATTTTTATTCAAGGAATCTGTAAAAACATTAAAACATAATAATAATATTTATTCATTAATTAATAAATAAATATAATAGGCCAATTATAACCCTGAACTCCATTTCAATATGTTTTTTATGGAATCCATCACTTAGACTAACTTTCAATAACTAAAGATTGATCATTTTTCACAACCACTTCTATTTTTTCTAATTCTGCTGATCCCTCGTGTTTTTCATCTGACTCATTTACAGATTCATTGTTACTCTCTCCACAGCTTGAAGAATCTGTTATTTCAGCTTTTCTAAAAAATAAAAATTATTCTTTAAAACCAGAAAAATTAATTTCCATTTAAATTCATTATTTTTAACATTCATGAAATGTATAATTTTTAAATAATGCTAACTTCATTCTTGTTTACTTATAGTTTCTTGTATAATCAAAAGTCGTTTCTTTGTTATTTTATACATTACACTCAATTTAAATATACAACAGAAAGATTGTTGTTAAAAAAAATTTAATATTAAAATTATAATATTTGGCTATTAGAGAATATTACTATATTTTTTACTACTTTAAAAGGTATTTATTCACACTATTAAAAATTTAATTTTAATTTCCTCATTTTCTAACTTTTAATATGAAAAATTAAGTTTGTTCTTCAATCTATATTGTGACCCAAGACTTATAACAGTTTTTATTTACTCCACTTTTTAAATTATCAGGAGAAACAATAAACTTATTTATTTTACATTTAAATAAAGCAAAAATAATTTTCCTATTTTTTGTATCTATGTAAAATAGTAAACTTCTACCATATAATATACTATCAAAAAATATATTTTCAAAAATTGATGTTATCTAGCGCTGTTGCAGCATCTCTCGAAAGTACTAAAAAATCATAAAAAAATTAATGAACATATAAATTTACAGTGTTGAGCAAAATTTTTTTGTATATTGTAAATTAGAAAAAATAAGTTATTATCTTATACATAGACTATATATTTTGTTAAAGCTAAATTAACTAGGACATCAAAATACTTAATAAATTCATTGTTTAATTGTTTAATTCTTTCTTTTTTAATTAAATTTAAAACATTCCAATCATTTAAAAAAAGCAGATATCTACTAAAAGTAAGAAAAACTTTACTTTTCATCATTTTGTAATTTATTTTGTAAACAATTATCAGAATAATCATCTTCTTCACCATCTCTCAGTACTTCACTTGACTTATTATTATTAAGTAAGTTTATACTCATTTCAATATCTATAACATACAAATGAAAAAATAATCAGCAAATTTAAAATCATCACAATAAAATAAACAAACTTTAATAAATAAAAATATGATCATTTAAAAATTATTTTTGTTTAATTTAATCGATGTGTTATAAAGCTAATATTTGGAACTTCAAGTTTGACTTTTAACTAAATCAATAATGTCAAATTTAGTTTGGATTCAATATATTTTATCTATTTATAATCTTAAAAGTTACAATGATGTTTCTTAAACACAAATCATAAAGATGATTGTTTATTCACCATGTTAATAGGTCATTAATATGAAATTATAGCTGTAAATAGCTCATCTTATTAACATATAGTAGTTAAGTCTTACTTCATTTCTTCTTAAGACTATGGAGAAACTTATTGATAGGTACATCAAGGAGAACCCTTTACATGAAAACCAACATGCGTATCAAACGGGGAAATCTACTGATACAGCTCTACACTGCTTAACTACTAAGATAGGGAAAGCTGTAGAGAATAAAATGTATGCAGTAGGTATATTCCTGGACATCGAAGGGGCTTTTGACAATACTCCCTTCGATGCTATGTGTGAATCTGCACAACAGCATGGAATAGAACCACTTATTATTAAGTGGATAGAATCCATGCTTAAGGAACGCTCTATTTTGGGACAGCTCAATGAGACCAAAGTAATCAAGAGTGTTAAACAGGAATGTCCATAAAGCGGGGTTCTATCCCCCTTGCTATGGAGTCTAGTATTGGACTTGCTTATTAGAGAGTTAAACAAATATTGTTATACACAAGCCTATGCGGATGACTTGGTTATAGCAGTGGTGGGTAAATTCCCAGACACTATTATAGACTTAGCACAACAGAGACTTAACACTATACAGATATGGTGTAGTAAGTACGGTCTATCTGTTTATCCAAATAAAGCAGAGGTTGGTATGTTCACTGGNAAAGCAGAGGTTGTTATGTTCACTAGAAGGAGAATAGGACTAGACAGTCTTGACACTCTTACTCTAAATGGACAAGAAATTAGCTTAAAATCGGAAGTAAAATACATAGGTATTATCTTGGATAGTAAGCTAAAATGGAAATCACATGTTGAGTCAAGAATCAAAAAAAGCAATGACCACATTGTGGACTTGCAGTAGAGCCTTGGGAAAGACATGGGGTCTTAAATCAAGAGTTATGTATTGGTTGTACACATCAGTGATTAAACCTATGATATTGTACGGTGCCCTTGTCTGATGGAACAGAACAGCACTCGTTACAGCTAGAAAAGAACTTAGTTGCATACAGAGAATGGCTGCTATGGCCATCACTGGAGCATTAAGAACTACACCAACGGTCGCACTAATTGGATTGCCTCCTCTGAGAGTGATACAACAGAACATGTTNTGGACTTTGGAGAGTGATACAACAGAACATGGTAAAATACTAAAAGAGATATACCAGGGCTTTCTGGAATACCCCTTGGACTATATCAACCGGTTCTTAAGAATAACATTCCCTACAAAGTTGAGATCACTACACGTATAGAATGGAATATTAACCACCTGACTGACAAAGGAGGATTTGTGATATATACAGATGGATCCAAAAAATCAGGAAAGGTAGGTGCTGGAATTTGGGGTTTAAAGCCACGAATAAATGTCAGTATGTCATTGGGCACAACCCCCTCCGTCTNTCATTGGGCACAACACCCTCTGTTTTCCAAGCAGAGGTGATGGCGATACTGGTAAGGGCTCAGAACCTGCTGGTATACAAAAATAGGAAGATAACTATCTTAAGTGATAGTGAAGCGTCTTTGAAAGCACTCTGTAACGATCAGGTGAATTCAAAGCTGGTCCTCGAATGCAGGGAAACTTTAGAATCACTATCGAGGTTCGACAAAGTTACACTAGCGTGGGTACCGGGACACAACGGTGTCACTGGAAATGAGAATGCTGACTTTCTAGCCAGGAAAGGAGCAGAGAACACCTATGTTGGACCAGAACCAGTGGTAGGGCTCACTGAGCAATCGCTCAAAGCGTTACCCAAGAATTGGTGCAGAGAACAACACAGGAAAATCTGGAAGTACTTGGTAGTACCTAGACAATCTGAAATGTTTATCAAGACCCCTGGTTTATTGCTGGGTGATCTTAATAGCATGACTAGACATCAAATAAGCACCCTGACTGGTCTACTTACAGGACATGGTCACCTGCTTAAACAACTTAACACAATCGGGGTATCGTAATCACCATTGTGCAAGAAGTGTGGAGTAGAAGAGGAAGACTCATTTCACATCATGTGCGAATGTGAAGCCTTGTCCACACTAAGATCAAACTACTTGAATAAACCTTTTCCTGAAAAAGAGGATATTAAAAACCTAAAACCCAGAGAGATACTTAATTTCGCCAGAAAGACAGGACTCTTTGGTCATCTTTAGAGGTGACTTTATGGTTGGTAATGTATTAACACTTTGGTGATAACACTTAGATGGGTAAACCGAATCAAGACAATTCGGTATGAGGTGCGCACAATGGACCAACAGGTCAGAGTGCATGGGCATTATGTCCACCTCAATAATAACTAAAACTAAAAACATATAGTAGTTATAAGTCGATCGCAGCATTGCAACTTTTATTTTCCTTAGTTGAAAAGTTGTTTTTCATATTGTTGTAATTTGTGTTATTTGGTAACTATTGCCTTAGTTGGTTTGTTTTATTCTTGTGCTGTTTTTCAGCTCGCTATAGTATCATTATTAGAATAATATTATGAGCCGTTTATTTTAACTTAATAAATTTATTATTGTTTCAAAATATAATTATCACAAAGTAATTATTAAAAATATTAAATGTTTAAAGCGAATAAAATATCGAGTTTTTTACTGTGGTGAAACCCCTTTACATGACACAAACTTTCCTGGTCATCTTTAACAGTATTATTATAAATTTGTAATTTTCTGTTTATTTATGATATTTCTGACGTGGAGAATACATTCAGTCTATTTATGTAAATCCACCATAGTCAACTACACAGCCACCAAGGTCGTAGAGATTTATGATGATATATAATTTTATCTATCAACTCTTAATTTTAAATTTAGTTGTATACTAATTGTTTAGTCTTTAAGTATTTGTCTTAGACAAATTGCATTAGACCAAAACGGCCATAAGTGCTACTAAAACTGAATAAATTTTATTTCCTTCTTCCCGTGTACATTAATAATTGTGTTTAATTCTCTAATTATTCCCTTTTGTACATAAATAGTTTTCTTGTGAAGTATTTTGCGCATTGGCTAACCATGTATAAAAGGGCACGCGTATATTAGGTTGCCTACCTTTTTAAATTTTAAGACATTATATTTTGGTTTTTTTTCTTATTAATGTTCAAATGTTCATTTTTCTCAATTTAATTGTTTTATTAGATAATGATACAAAAATTAACTTTTGAGAGATATTCAACACCCATAAATGTACAGATAAGGAGAACAAAAACAATAAGATCAACTATATTCTTAAATATTATAGCTTTCTTCCTCTGGACACTGTTTAAGCGTTCACTAGAAGAAGGAATCTTTCCTTTTATATTAAAGTTCAGCTCAGTTACCCCTGTACACAAGTCCGGTGAACTGCCCAATGTTTCCAACTATCGTCCAATTTCAATCCAGCCTCACATTTCCAAAATTTTTTAATTGTGGGTCTTGCATTGTATACAACCTTCGATCAATAAAATTCTTATTTTATTATCTTATAACACCATTACCTGTAATTTAGTCTTTAACAACTATTTATACCAAACTTTTAATTTGGAAACACAGGTAGATACCATTTACACGGATTTTAACAAGGCATTTGATTCAGTTAATCACAATTCCCTAATCCAGGTCCTTAACTTATCCAGAATCGGTGAACCTCTCCTGTCCTGGTTTTCGTCTTACCTATCTTGCAGTTACCAATGGGTCAAATTGCTTGGAGTAAAGCTAATGTCTATCCTGCTACATCCGGTGTTCCTCAAGAAAGTCATTTACCTCTGCTCCTATTCTCTCTATTTAAGTGTACTTTCCAATAGCCAGATTTTATGTTTTGTAGATGATATTAAGCTCAACTCTCGTATATCCTCCTTAGATGACTGTATTTTATTACAGAGTGATTTTGATCGATTCACGGAATGGTTTAATTTATTAGGGCTACCTTTTAATGCGTCTAAATGTAAGACCATGACTTTTGCCAAGATTCAGTCACCTGTCAAACATGTTTATCATATCGGATCTACTGAGATTTTATGTTCTAATGACTTTGTAACTAATCTAGGATTTATTCTAGTAGTGATCTTGATTCTAAACCCCACATTGAGCATATTTGTTGTAAGGCCTTTAAAACTCTGGGGTTTGTGTTAAGATTATGTAGGGATTTTCGGTTAGGTCTATCATACAAGGTGCTTTATTATGCACTTGTTCGCCCTATAGTTGAATATGGTGCCGTAATTTAGGATCCACATGAGTTCAATGACTCTCTTAGACTTGAAAGGGTTCAGCGTAAATTTATGAGCTATGCTAGTTTTAGATTGAATATCCCTTGTGAATCCCACAACTATGGACCAGTTGCTTCTCAACTAGGGCTGGTTTCGCTGGCTGAGCGTAGACAGATCTCGGGTATTAAGTTTCTAAATAGTTTATTACAAGGTAATATTGATTCTCCCTATTTGCTTTTTTTAATTTGTTTTAGAGTTCCTCAACGTCATTCCCGATCTGTTGCTCCTCTTTATGTTCCTTTCGCTTCTACTAATTACCTTAAAAATGAGCCTATTACACATATGATGTCAAATACCAACGTTGACCCTTCATTTCTTCTTTGCCTATAATTAACTGAATAGCTGTTAATTTATTATTTATCATATTTGTACAATTAATGTATAACTGATATGTTTAATGTGTACATGTGTTTAAAGGGTTTATCCGTATATTTAATAAAAATAAAATAAAATAAAAATAAATGCGAAAATATAAGTGTTCTTACCTTTTTCACATTCTTCATCACTAGATACATTTTCAAGATCCTCAGTGTTTTCTTCAATAGGAACTAAGCATTCTAAATCTTGTCCTTTTATTTTTCGTTCATTTATATGCCTAATCCAAAATAAAATTTAGTTTTTACTAGGTATAAACAGAGCTGTATTTAAAACTCAAACTGAAATTTACTTTGAATGTACTTAGCAAACAATTATCCCAACACCAAAATAAATATAGTTTTAAATGTTAATATAAAATACTTCCTTTTAAAATACATTACCTAAAAACAGAACCATCTTCTAATTTAAAAAGAAAACTCAATCCTAGAATAAGTTGAGTTGCTGGTAAGTAATTCTTTTTACCACGAACCATAAAACTACCAGTTGTTAAGTACTCTCCAGTTGGGGCTGTCTTAGTAACTTGTTCTGGTTTTACCCAATAAGCATTTTGTATGTTTATTTTCATAGACCAAGAAACACTAAAATATTAATTAAATTTAAACTACACAATAAAATTTTATATAAATTTATAAAACATAATAAAAAATATACAGAGTAATTTACAAATTATGAAACCCTTAATTAATCGAGAAATAAAAATAATATTAATAACTATTTTATTGGTTTCTTATAGTTCAATATATCAATCATAAAAAATTGTTTATATTCATTCCTTAAAACTTATAAGGCTGTCAACTTTTTCATTTTTCAAATGACAACACACAAGCTTATTATTAGAAAGTTATGTAATTAAGAAAATTACTGGTCGAAAACCTGCCCACATAAGGGGATTCAAAATAGCAACTTTTCACAAAAGTCTATTTTTCAACTTAACTTTTAAAAATGTTCCTAAAATACTGCATCCTTTAAACAAATGATAAATTAAAGTTTAAGTTATACTATAAATACTATAAATTAAAAAAAAAAATTGTCCCGACGACATATTTTCTATGTGCAAACGGTTACCATAGTTTAAAAAAAAAGGCTATATTTGTGTTAAAATCTTCGATTTTGTGACTTTAAATTGCTATAACTTTTTGAAAAACGTACAGATCAACACAAATTTTTGTTTTTAAATACTTTATGTATACCTCTTTTATCCAACATACTTTTTTTTCTAAATAGGACAATTTTCTCTTATATAGGTGCGTTAAAAACTTAAAACATACGTATAAAAAAAAAAAGAACTTTTTAAAATTAACTTTTGAAAATGTTCCAGAAATACTGCGTCTTTAATACATATGTTGAATTAAAGCTAATGTTATGTACTCTAAGTTAAAAAAAATAGTTTGTACCAACACCTTATCTTCTATGTGAAAATGGCCATTGAAATTGAACAAATTTATTAAATATTTGATACATAAATTTAAATTCATTTAATATTTATTCATATATTAAACTTATATATCATAAAACTTGTAATCAGTATATAAACAAGGAAATAGGAGTTCATTTTGCTTTTGGAATAATCCACCATTTTCTTAAAATTAAACAGTATCTACAGATTTACATTGAAGGGTTTCTTTTGATAGTGATTTTAATCACTGTCAGATATCATCTATACTTGTCCCAACTATGTGCACGTCCACACTGTGCTACGACCTCACATGCTACTATTTTTTTTAATAAGAATAATGATTTAAGTAATAATTTATATTTATTTATTTTTATACTTAAATTATTTATGTATACTTATAATTTTTATTATATAATTATAAAAATAAATATATTTAATTAAGTTATAATATAAAATACATGTATCCCTTTATTTTTGAATATTACAGAGTATTATTGTTTAAAAGTGCATTAATTAATTTAAAATGTATGGAATTGTGCATTTTTTTTTTTTTTTTTAATCTGAATAATTAAGTTATTTATATAATTATTAATTACAAATTATAAATTTATATATATTAGTAATAAATTATTGTTATTAAAAAGTAATATATTAGTTAAAAATAAATATTTTAGTATTAAAAATCAAGTTGTATGAATTTAAAATTCAAAATATTTATTTATATTATTAAAATTAATTGCAAACGTAACCGTTTATGAAACGCGCACATTTATAAAATGTACATGTTTATTAAACTTATACGTTCATCAAACAATAGAAACCCTTTGACATGATAATCGCATATCACAAACCATCCCTTTAGTGACAAACAGATTTTATTGTTTTATTAGGTATACAGTCAAAATTCTATTGTTCCACAAACATAAACGTAAATGGATTCCATTATTATATTAAGTATACAGTTAAAATTTTATTATTCAATAAATGTATATTAGAATTGTGATTGTAAAGCTAATAAACAATAGAACCCGTCTGTTACACCTGAATGTTACAGCATTGATAAACAATAATCTTTTTTTTCAAACCATGTATAAAGAAGTAAGTTTTACTTCAAAAAATTATTAATATTATTTTAATTTTTGGATTATTTAAGTGGTCTATGATAAGTAAATCACCCTGTCTATTAAAAAAATCTTTATAAATAATATTGCCTTTCAATATTCAATTTAATTTTACACATTTTACATTTTATCATAACTAAAATATATTGATGTACCTGTAGGAAATGGCCATTATAGCAGCCTCATTCAATGTTGCAGGTGGAACTGGTTGGCTAGTAGGATTTTTTATAACAACAGTAGTTGCACCACTAAAACCAGCATGCACATAAACATCAGATGCCTTCATATACTTTTTAACTATTACTTCATTTTGATGAGCATCTCGGCCAGCAATAACTATTAAAAAAAAAAAAATTATATTTATATATACTATTTGACTACTAGCTTTTATTTGTTATAAAATAATCTAATTATGAAAATGACAGGTCGATAACAACTTTTGAACCAATATTGCAAAAGTTATTAACATTTTATAGTGGTGTCTGAAGGTGAAACGAGGGTGTTGTTATTTTTATCACTAGTCATTTCTTTCTCATACTTTTCCTCTTGTTAAGGTATAAAAAGGAGAATAACTTCTGAAGTATTGGTCCAAAAGTTGTTATTAACTAGGCATTTTCTTATTTCATCATTTTCTATTTTTTATGCTAATTAAATATGTATATTATCATTAAAAAAAAAATTACATCCCTATAAATTATAATGATTAGAAAAGGTAATTAATAGCTAATAAATCAAGAAATGTAAAGTGTGATTTTATTTTCATAACCCATTCAATTATTTACAGAATAAAAATAATTATTATCATATATTTATTTTAATAATAAATGATATTTGAATATTTAACATAACTTTATTCGCTTCTTAGAAATAAAATTTAAAAAATTTAAAATTCATATTTTTAAGTTATTATACATGTATAATGCACAAGAAATTATAAATACGGGTAGCTAATTAATTTTTTATGACATCGATATTCGCAGATACGCAGCATTTATATCAATGATAGTAAGGCACTTTGTTGTAAGTTTATAAATACACTAACTGGCAATAAAGAAAGCATATCTATTGAAAGTCATAATTGATAATAAACACTCTGTAAATGTGTACCAAATTCATAAAAAACCAATTATCTACCTATAATATTAATCCCTCGTATATTATACATGTATATTCTTTTAAAAATTTGTAACTTTAAATTTTTATGTCTAATTAAAAAGTAAAGTTTCAATTTAAATAAAATTGTAAATAATATTATATAATTTATGACTTAAAATAAATGCAATGAGATCTCAGATATCAAGGATAATAATGTTAACAATAAAAAGTAAAAATTACATTAAACAAACAAAATATTAAAATATTTTATGTATGATAAATGCATGAAATATTTAAAATATTCGATTATTTATTATTTTGCTTAAAAATAATTTTTTGTATTTATTCATAAATAATAAAAATATAAGTTACACAATTTTATATTCAAAATACTTATAACAGGATTACTGGATAATAAAGAACTGTTTACAAGAAGTTTTACTGTAAGTCTAATCAGTAAAGTAAGCAATTAAAAGTCTACGATTTAATAAAATAAATATATAAATAATAATAAATACCTAAAAAATTTTCAGAAGAAATAAACCAGTAAAATTTTTCAAACCAGTATGTTTTGCGAACTTTGTTAATAGATGCTACAACTTGCATATCTTTTAAGGTTTGCTTGGTTTTACGCTCAGCCATTTTTAAAACTGTACTAGAAGAATCAATAGTTTTTTTTTCTTTAACAGCAGACTGCTTTTTTGATCCATAATACCTATAATTATTATATTATAAATAATACATATTTTAATTCTGAATGACTTGATTACTTTTGAGCATTTCCAAAAGCAGACTGCCCCAAATCAATGTCCACTAATTTACTTTTTTCTTCATCTTCATAAGGATCACTAAAAATATAAAATTAATAATTTTATTATCTTATAACATTTAAAAATACATTTAAATTTTAATGTATTAAATTGTATATTCGAGGTTTAAACATTTAATTAAATAAGATAAAAAAAAATAAAATTCTTTTAAATAGGTAACGAAAAACGAAAAATATTTTTACAGCACTATATAATCATATGACAAAGTTACATAAACTTGGGACTCTTCTAAGTGACTTAAACAAAAATTAAAAATGCAAATAATTTTACATCTTAGATATAAGATATAATAAATAATATTTAAAGCAAAAAAAATTGATTTTTAATTATCCAAAAAATAATAATTTTTTTTTTTAAATTCTCATTTATGCAACCAATATAATTAAACAAAATCTAACAGTAATTAAATTATATATACAAGTAACTTACTGTAATTCTAACATTACATGGTTAACATTAAGTTTTAACTGTTTAACAATTGCATAAGTTTCACCATCATCTTCAATATTTACTTGTTTAATCATTTCCCAAATTTCATCCCAGTGTAACTGTTTAGCTAATGCTTGTCTTACAAACATTATTGTATTATCCACAATATCTAAATTATTTGTAATCAATTCAGCTTTTGTTTTATCTTCATTTTGAGCTTCTTGTAGTTTTTTTACTCTTTCTTCGTGATCTTTAACAATATTTTGAAGTTTTTTAACAGCACCTTTTTCCTAGAAAAAATATAGAAATCATATGAATTAGAAAATAGTAAAATAAACCAGTAATAATATAAAATATGAATTAATAAAAATCTCATAAATTAATACAAACTTGTTGCATGCATTTAATATCATATTTTTGACTTTCTAAATTGGAATAAAATTCATCTACTGACACATTAAAGGTATCATAAGATTTAGAAGGTAAACTTAGATGTTGTGCAAATAAAAATGGATGATATTCTTGGTTAGTACATAACTCTTTTATTGTTCCATCTGGCATTGCTTGTTTATCAATCTTTTGTATAATATAACCCTACAAAATATACAGTAAAATTATTATTCAAAGTAAATTTTTTGTATAACAAATTGAGGCATAATCCAGACGAAAGACTTATAAACAAAATATTGGTTTTAAGCAAAATTCAAGTTAAAGTTTTTAATCCTATTACTATAAAACATGACAATTTAAAAAATTATTCATGACATTAGTTATAATATTATGAAACTGTTAATTAAATAATACAATTTATGTGATACATCATTTATTTTTTATTTTAAACTTAAGAATTTTTAAAAAAAGTTATGTGCTTTATCCAAATAATGTAGATATATTACATATAAAAGATTATAATACATCAATAACCTTAGAAATTTTTTTTTTTATTTAAATCAATAAAAAAAAATTATATTTAATTTTACAAAATTTAGTAACCCTTTTTTTCTAACTTTTTATCAATAAAATGAAATATTGTTTTTCTTTTGAAGTTATTTTAATTGTTTTCATTGTTTCTAGTAGAATGAGACATTATTCAAGTAGGAATAAATCAGATAAAATATTTGATTAAGTATAATTGGGTAGTTATGGGAAATTCAAAATAAATGCCTAGGAATCTTAAAGAACTCCGATGAGCAAGACATTTTAATGTCAAATGATCAAGAAATAGTATTTTTGAGTAATATCTAGGAATGTACTATCATGAAAACAATATTAGAAATACTTTTGAACACTTCTCATTTAATTTTTTTTTTTCAGTAACAAATATTGAACCCAGCCATACCAAGTTGCTAATGAACTTAGGGGTTCTACCTTGCTATGAAAGGGTTGCTAACTTGTCACAGGGTAGTTAGCCGGAAAGTAAAGTGACCATTGGGATCTTCTATGGCACCTAGCGCACCATGAAGTATACAGCCTTATCACAGTATCAAGCTCTGCTGTGATGGACCTTTATTTCTCAACTACTTGTGGGAACTATATGGATAAAAACATACAAACACCACAAAATAACGAACATGAGACGAACAGGGATCATACAACCTGTTGGAATAAGAATGTGAACTGGGGACTCGTCGCAGAAGAATTGCCGAACTTAAATGTCTCAATGCAAACAACGGGACACTTGGTGAACAGTCTATTAGCAAAGAGACAGCAAATGCAGACCAGAAATCACAAGATTAACTGGGATCAGCAGTAGCTAACAAAATCGAAGGTCTAAAACTTAGACTTGAGAAACTGAGTGGCAGTCTGAGGCGCAAGCTGAAGAGGAGCCGGGCAATCATAGAGGGGCAAAAAAACCTGCCAAAGGAGGGAGACAATGGAACCGATGACTTGAAAAAGTCAAAGAATAGAAAAGCTCAAAAACCTAAAGACAAGGGTCAAGAACCTCCATGTAAGAAAACTCATTGGGTACCAACTTATATGGATGTGGTAATCGATAATAAAAAAGTGGCTCTGGTCCTCGCAGGCTACCCCACTAACAAGTTGACCACAGAGCAAAGGCTACTCATAGAATCTTGTGTTGGAGACTTGATACTGTCGGGTACTGATGGAACCGACATACCAAGGTTTAAAGACACCAAACTCATTGATGGAGCACTTGTGATCAGAACAGCCCAAGAGAGCTCTTTTAAGTGGCTCACTGATCATGTCAACCTAATAAAACCTTGGGACAGTGCAGAAATCCAAATGGAAGCTTACAATCCGATCAAGTACAAACGGATGGTCACTCATATACCAGGGCTGCCAAAAGAATTGAAGAAAATCTTGGAAATTTTGACAAAACTGAACCCAGGGCTGAACATGGCGATCTGGAAAGTCCACCATGAGACAAAGGTTGGCCTGAAGGACAAACTTTGTTCCTATGTGGGGATGAGAAGAGCATAGTCAAACTGGATAAACTGAAGCACATTCCATATTTTAGAATGGGCAGAGTTTGATTCACGAACTATGTTGCCAAGCAGCCACCAACCCAGAAGAATGTAAAAAAATCTGCTCCTCAAAAATCTGGGAAGAGGAAGGCTGAAGAACCACCAGTCCCACTAGGGAAAGGAGGCAAGGCACAGATAAGAAATAAACGGACCCACTTCACTCCTGCCTCGAAAAGGAAGGGAGGAAGTGGGTTACGTAAGGGGAAGGGACCTAGGAAATCGTCATCCTCAACAACGATCACAGTTGAGGAGAACCTCTCCACGGATCCAAAAGGAAACGTGGAGAGCAAACCCAAGGAACGGTCGCCACCTGGAGACGGCAGAGGGACACCACCCACAGGGAGGGTTGTGTGATACAGGAACTATTTCAGACACCTGTATCACACCCAGTATATTAACAAAATTTGAATATTTATTCTTTATTTAGATTTAAAATTTAAGCATAAAATTTTTTTTAGTTTTTAATAAAACTAAAACTGGATTCAACCAAATTAAATTTAATAGGCTTCACAAAATACTGCAGCCTTGGCATATTGTTTTCAATAAAAATTATTCAATAGTAACAAAAAAAATTATTGCAGAACACTTTTATTAAATGTTAATTACTACTTACATTCTTCAATGAGGCTATATTATCTAAAAATATTTCAGCAATATTGAAACAATATAGAAGTTTTTTAACATCAGTATTTATATTAAAATCAATTCCAATTTTGGTATTAGGGGTAAATCCACCAGTAATTAACATATGTTCTAATAAGCAATTGCCATAATCTATAGATATCAGAAATATACATCAATAGTTTAATTTATTTAAAAACTATTCAATGAATTTATACCTAAACAATTAGGAAAATTAGAGAAGATGAACTTTTTAAGGTTAACAGATGGTTTCGCTGTTTGAAAAACTTCATTTAACTCATTTTCAGTTGGAGGCCTTAGACGATTTTTAGGTCTACAATTTGGATATACTTCTTTAACAAAAAATCTGAAAATTAAATTAATTAAAAATTAATATATTTTATTCAAAAAGAAAACTTTTACTTTTGTTTTTCATCTTCATTATGAGGACGTAATATGTTTATCATGATATAATCTTTATCTGCTAAAATAATATTTCCTTTGTCATACAACTCTAATATAACATGATAAGCTGCTTCTCCAACACCAAATTGAAGATCAATAATTCTATCAAATCCCATTTGTGTTAAATTTTCTAACCGTTTATTAGTCAAATGTTTTCTTAACTGAAATATTGATATAAAAAAAGTTTTAATGTACTTATATAACATTATTGACCTTATAAAATATTTTTTTCAATCATTTATAAGACTATATATTAAACTTTTAATTTAATTTTTTTACCTATTAAATTTTGCTACCAAGAATAAATTTTGATATTTAATTTTAAATAGTGATTTACTTCTAAGACTTTCTTAAAAAAACATTCATCTTTCAACATTCAACTTTACCATTCCACTCATGAATTTCAAAATTAATTTGTTTTTTTTTTACCTTATTATAAATATACAATTTTTTTTCCAAAGAAACAATTTGTTAAAATATTACAAGCTTTTAAATTTTATTATTTGCTTAATATTAAATCACATTTTAATTAAGAATCCTAATACTTATTATGTTTTTTTTTAAGTAATATGTATGTAATTTGCAATTAAGTATTCTAACATCTGTGCAATTCATGTTAGTTAAAATAAAAAAATTTTTAAACCCGGGAACACTAAGTGTCCATAGCCATATTTAATAAGCTAATTTTTGTTGTGTTCTTCTTAAATCCAGTTATGTTTTTCAATACTAGTTAAAGTAATATTATGTTATTCAGTATGGTGTAATCTGAAATACTACTATACTGAATTGCTGATATCAGCAATTACTCACAAAACACACATTTTATTAAATCAATTACAATTATTACTTAAAATGAATGCATGTAAGTTCATATAAAGCAACACTCTATAATCAGCTTATTTGTTGAGAGCTTTACTGCAAAATGAAATACAAAGATTACAGTTATAACAACCCTGCAAACCATAGTTATCTCAGTGGGGATGGTAATATATACCACTGCTCTCAACCGCACATGACTTTGGTTAGTTGGGACTGGTAGGCCTAGGCATGCTTACATGCTAATAGCGAATGAGTCGTCCTAACACAGCCATACCAATAAAAAAGGGTTGTTAACCTATCATAGGATAGTTAGTCAAAAGGTAAAGAGACCATTAGAATCCACTATGGCACCAGGATAACGTGAATAGACAGCTTTTCACATAAGAATCTTTGAAACTGAAAACCTCAATGTGAATAGCGAGATTTTTAATGAATCTTTTACTAGCAAAAAGGTGATGTCAGCAGATGTAGACCAGGAGTTGCAAGACCAACTGGGAGAAGTTGCTGAAAGGATCAAAAGACTTAAATTTAAGCATAAGAATCTTAACAGTAGTCAGTATGAGAATATTATAGTATTGATGATTAAATTATAATTATTTATTATGAACTGTTGGATATAGGTATAAGTAAAACTAAGATTTAGAGATCCAAAATTTCCTGAAAAATTGATATCAAGAAAGAAACTTAAAAAAAAAGTTTCTTTCAGAAAAATAGGAAAAATTCCAAATAACTTGTATACATATAAATATAATACCTTTATATCTAGGATCTAATAAATTATCAGTATAATGTACTGGATATAAGCAATTTTTTTTTTATTTATTATTAAAGATTTCATAAGATGTGGTTAGAAGGGACCATTCTTACATTAACATCTTTCTCAATTGCTGAAAATGTTTCATGGCCTTCAGAAAGTTTGAATAAATAAATAATGTTCATTTATGCTTTCAATTTTTGAAATATTTCTTTTAATTTATTTCAATTTTTCTTAGATGCCAGGAAAAAAACTGTTTTTTCCCCAAAATTCCCAGAAATTTTCGGTAATTTTGGTCTCTAGTGAGATACAAATAAAATTTACCAGCCACCTCACCCAACCATCGTGTTTTTTTTTTAATTCTTAAAATAGCATTATAATATGGAGGTTTTCAATTTTTTTATTGTTGAATTCACTATTACATTCATTTCAGAATATGAAATTCAAGAGATGTCGGAAAAATGTATTTTAGCTACGAAATTCATTTAATTAAATACAATAATATTTTAATAATGTCATTTTTGTGAATGCACTTGTAAAAGTACATTTTATAACAAGTGTTATTACCTTAAATTTAAATCACAAAAAATCAAATTTTGAAGGTATTTTTAGTTTGCCACCCCAACAACTTAAAAAAAGCTGTAACTTTTAAACCAATAGTTTCTGCAAATTATTTCAAATAATTTTGAAAAAAGCATAATAAAAATACATAAAAAATATTTGTGAGAAGTGCGGTAACTATCACCATAGGAAGACATTAAATAAAAAAATAATGTAATAATATTTACATTTGTTAAATGTTAAAAGAATTTAAAAAACAGTTCTTAATTTTAAAAATATACTTATAATAATATTTAACTAACCTTCATACTAAAACTACTTGGTGCATCATTTTTTGTCCATTCATAATTAGTGGCATGTAAACGGATACCAGACTCTAATAATAGGACACATTTTTCATTATTGAGCTGTAGCTTAAATAAATAAGTTTTATGGTCGATATCATAAACTCTCTGTAGTCTCATTCCTTTATATCTACAATAATTACAAAATCCAATTTAAGATACTTAATTTTATTATTATATAAAAAATTTTATTCTAATACTTAGTATTATAATCTATTCAATAAATATTCTTTGAACGTTTTGAAGAGTTACAATTTATTTAGTTTACTTATTTTATTAAAAATATAAAAATTAATTTACATTCATTAAGCAATGCCAGATTAATAACAAAAAAATAATTTTTACTCACTTTTGCAATTCATTAACGATGCACATAACATCTATTGTGGAAAATCGAGTTTTCATTCTAGGCTAATAATTTTCTCGCGATATTTAATTAAAAATATATACCTATAATCATAAAAAAAAAACAGAGTCTAATTTTTAAATAATATAATAAGAAATTATACTATGTAAAAGTATACACATAGTAAAATATATTTTGAATACTAAAACTAAACATGATCAACTCTAGAGGATGTAAATCCTCTTAGATAAGATCTTATCTATTAATATTTGGTGCCTCCTTATCTTCATAATCCTTTATCATTGGTGTTTTTCTTATCATAAATAATAACATCATAATTCTGTGATTAATTTCTTTAATATCAATGATTTTGGCTCATTAGACTCATATAGAGGTGGCGCGTACGAATGAGGACAATTATTCGGTAGGATTGTTACTTTATGATAAAATATTATATCTGTAACTATGGGTATAAATCCTATACTTATAGTATACGTGTACCCAACCAATTAGTACAATTTACTCGTTTTAACATAATTAAAAAGTTAACCGTCTTTTGAAAATCAGATTTTATTACAATTATTTGTTGATTAATATCATAATATAAAAAAAATAAAGAAAATCGTATTACTGATAATTATATATTTGTAATTTTGTTACTAACTATAAATTTAAATATTCAGCATCCATTTTGCTCTCTCTATACAAATATATATTATCCTGGTTTTAAAATTGACATCCCCGGTAGTAAATTAATAAACAAATTTCAGGCGAGTTTTGTTTTTTTGATTGGGTTTTACTAATTTATAATTATTATTATTTAGTATCACTAAAATGTGGTAATACAAGATGGAAAGAAACCATAAAGGATAGAAATGAATTTATTGTTAAAAATTTTATGTACGATAATCTAGTAATTCATTACAAGATATTTGTAAAAATGTTTCTAATGCTCCAAAAAAATTTTTTTTTGGAAGAGGATTTCCGCCATGAAAATTTGAAAAGTCAATAAAAATATATATACTTTTGATCTAATTTTCATTCCATTATAATATATTTTTTTGTGAATTTTACCAACAGAATGAAATAATTTAATTATATAATTGGATCAAAAGTTATAAGAATTATTTGTTAGATCTGAGATAACTTGTATGCAGTGGTTTAAGTGGGGGGACGGAGTCCCTCTTCTTATTTGGAGTGTAATTTAGCGTTCCCTTTAAGTGAAATCCCAAAAACGCCGGGGGACGCTTTAATTTTGAGCACTGAATAGTGTAAAACGTTAACATAAGAAATAAATGATACAATAAAATATATAAAATTATGAATGTCTAGTAAATAATTTAATAAAAAACTGTCAAAGTTGTACTTTTTGAAATCATTATTACATGTAAAAATCACCATTAAATTATTTTGTTTATATTACTTGAACCAACGTATTTATATAAACATAAAACTGAACTTTTAACTTACGAAATTATTTTAAAGAAATTATATTTATTTTTTATGTAAAGTATATTGTGTCCCGGAGGTTCTGACAAATCGCCATTAGAAAAGTATATGGATTTGTCAGAACCTGTGGAACAACTTGTATATTGACACGACTTACGTCGCAAAAATGTGGTCGAGACTGGTTTTGAGGGTAAAGACCCGTGGGCTGTTTATTAATGAGCAACAACAGGTTATTTTAACAAAAAAAAATAAAAAAAACCTAAAAGATTAACACAATAATAATAATTTTGACATAATATCGCGGCACTTTCGTTGGCGTCGATGACGCAATGTCCGGTGTAATCCTCGGGCGTCAAAAGGTTAGCAGCGTTGATGGCGACGGGCGCGGGTGCGGATCGGTTCGTCAACGTTGTCACTTTCATAACGGTAAGAAGACTCCCGTATTAGTTGCGGCGGGTCGTCGTCGGCCGTGCGGCACTTGCTGGAATTTGCACCGTAGCGTATGACAAGCGGTGTTGGTCAGTCAAATACTCATAATAGGACGACGGCTGATAAAGGTGGCACGAGTCAAGGGCATCGTGTATAACGAAGCGACGCGGGCCGTGTCAAATACCCCCCCGCCAAGCTGCCGGTCAACTTAATGACGGCCGGGAAGGTAACCACGTATCGCAGTAAAGGCCACAAAACTCACGTTGTTTGTGGGTGATCTATGAGGTGAGTGCGTGTATTCCAATTCCACGGGTTTCTCCGCTGGTCGTTGTTTCACCGTTGCTGATTTGAATGTTGTTATTGCTGCTACTGTGCTGTTGTTACTGTTGTTAAAGCGATGTCTCCTCCGTGTTTGATGCTAAGTGTGGTGGTATCAGCCTCTGTTCTCGGGCTGGCACTAGTAATGTGAGTGATGTGTGTTCAATGAGCGTTGTGCGTCCCACCGTGTCATTAAAGCCGTAGCGCAATTTTTCGCTATCTGTGATGATAGTTCGCGCGTGTGTGGGTCGCCTGCTATGTCTAGCGTTGATAGATCGGATAGCGTGTGCCGAGTACTCGCTTTCCAACAAGCTGTAATCCATCGCATCGCGCCCAATTGAATTGTACCTACAGCGTAGGAGACTTCCTATTCTGTTAGAAAGTCGTGGCCCAGGAATACGTCACAGTACAGATTCTCTAAGATAACAGCCATAAAAGTGATTGTCAGATCTGCGATGTTCCCGGTATAAAATCTATATTGTATCACACAAATATATTTGCAAATTCGTTTATATACTGTTAGGGATTAATTTATTACTTGAGGTTCTTGGAAAAAACTAAGAATCGGGAGCTACCCTACGTCAGAAACAAATATTGTTCCTATCTTCTTAAAAAAGTTTTAATTACCAGAAGGAGACACAAGCAATTGTGTACCTTAGTTGCTAAAGAGATATATAAAGTTATACTATTGTATATATTATTGTAAGACATTGTACAAAACTAGTTTAAGTTAGATTTAGTTGCAGGGACTGCTCAGTTTCACTCCGGGGGTATGTTGTGAACTGGCTTTTTGCTGCCTAATTGTAATTGTGTAATTTAAAAGTATATATATTAATCATGGGAACAGAAGCTCCTTTTGTCTTGTATATAAAGTATTAACCAGGCAAGCATCTAGTCCTTCCAGAACATTCGATGCTTTCTCGGCCATTTTCAATGTATTGAGCCTACGGCCGCCGCCACTTGAGGCGACGCGCCAGTAATAGTCAGCTACTCGTTCAAGAGTCATATAGTCATAGGGTCCTGGACGACTCTCCACTGAATCACTTTCACTGAATTTGTTATATTAATTAAGTATCAACTCATTAAAGTCGTTTAGTCAATTATAAGTGTCACTGTATATTTAAATATAATAAATAGCAACTAATTATCAAACGTTTTATCTCTTCATTTTATCTACTGTACCAACCCGGTCACAACATTTGGTGGCAGCGGTGTGATCAACATTTATTTTATACTGAAGAATCAACTACAGTCAACATTCTACTTCATTTTTCCGTGTTTCTTCAGTAAGTGTTGACATGATACCCACGTGTCTGTGAGGTACGTTATACAAAAATTTTATTAATCCAGTGCGTTCTAGTAATTTTTAATTACTATTTTTATTTTTACTTTTTGTGTATATCGTATTTTTTTTTTTAATTTACAAAATTTCAATATTTCGAAAAGTTCTTTGAATCGGTGTTTCTGGCTGTATCGTATTCGTTAATCAAGGCCGCCATCTGGGTAGCACAATACACACGCATCCGTCTCTGGTTAACTGTCAGAAATTTTACACGTGCGACAACTAATTCTGACGCCATCTAGTGTATACATTTTTCATCGAAAAATCCAAACCGTGGATAACGCGCACTCTAGAATATAGTAGCCTTACCCATACGCTTTGGGTACGCGCTCTATCAAAAAAGTTTTTTAAATTTATGAAACACCATCGTTATCGTCAGACTACTGTATCATTTTTATCACTGTCCGGAGGAGTCCAGCTGATCCGGCCGTCATCGCCACCAATCATTACCGGCGTTTTAATCATCAACTATAACAAGAAAGCAAATAATCAAGAAGTGTTTATTTTATTATAACTTTTTTTTTGCTACGTTTAAAAGAAGATTATTTTCATTCACTATTTCAACTCAAGGAAATAATTTCATTCACTGTGTCATTTCAAGGAAGTTATTTCATTTAAAGGAGATGTTTTATTCACTCACTCGTAATTTCAAAAGCTAAGCCATGTAGTTATTCTACTTTAATCCAATTCATTCAACTTCAACAACATTGTTTTTTCAATCCATCGTAATTATGTATCTCGTACTGTAAGTAACCATACATATTGTTTTGTTTTAGAATATTACAAAAAAAAAAAAAAAAANTCGATGCGCTAACGAATATAAAAAAAAAAAAAAAAAAATGTGCTTAATAGTAAGTTCGGAATAACTGATATATTTCAATTTAAAGTTTTTCTTTTTCAACTCATGTATAAGAATATTTAATTTAAATTTTATTTTATTATTTGAATTCTTAGTACTTGTTATTTTAATACAAACTAATTTAGTTTAAACTAATTTATTCAAGATTGTCGCAAAAGAAAAATTGCCAATGAAAAGAAGAATCAACTATCAACAATATCGAAATCAGCAGCATGCATCGAGCACCAAAAAGTAATAACGAAGGGCGCTCCGTAGGGCATCTTCAAGAAAATTCAATTGCATGTGTTTACTACTTCAAAGCCCAGGTAGAAAAAGGACACGTCACTCTAAAATACTTCAATGTGTAACTCAATCCGCTAAGCTTTTACTGGACACGGGCTCTGACATAAATATTATAAAGTTAAACGTTCTTTAAAAACATTTAATAGTCGACGAAACGAATTCGTTTCGGCTGGAAGGTATTCATGAAATATGCTAGGCCAGAACGTGTTGGAGGTGCAGCTCGGTACTATCACACGGTCTATGTCTTTTCAAATTGTCAAGGATGATTTCCCCATACCGCAGATGGTATCATAGGAACCCCTTTTCTTGCGGAAAATAAATTATCTATAGATTTCACATGTCAGACTCTTTCTTCTCGAATAACAGCCCCTTACACAGGACTCGTCATCCTGGCACAACGATCAAGGTCTATAGTACCAATTTATATGAAAGAACCTGAAGGTACTGTTCTACTAGTTCATTCTAAGTCATTGCATGATGGACACGTATTACTGGGCAATGTTGTCAACATCGTCAACAAACAGCGTATGCTAGTATCAGCCATCAACACTACTGAGTATCCTATCCAATTGGAACCAATGTAACTTTCACAAATAGGATACGAAATTTATCAAAGCGCGGCAGTTCGAGTAGTTAATTTAATACCGGACATTAGTGAAGATCAAAGGGACAGAGTCCAACGCATCATAAAAGCCATTACTACAAATCATCTAACCTTGGAAGAAAAAAACAGCATCACGAAGACAGTGCGTAATTTTATCTAAAAGGTGATAAATTAAATTCCACTACAGCCATCCAGCATTAAAAGAAGACGCCAAGCCTGTGAACATCAGACCGTATCGTCAACCTCAAATCCACCTCCAGAAGATTGACCGACAAGTAGAACATTTGGAAAAAGACCAGATAATCTTTCCATCGGATTCCTCGCAGAATGCACCACTTATCGTTGTACTTAAAAAAACTGGAAAAGATGGACAACGCAAATACCGAGTGTGTGTCGATTTCCGACGCTTTATTGAACTAATAGTGGGAGGCGCATTTCCTATTCCTAGAATCGACGAGATTTTGGACCAGTTGGGAAGATCCCGATATTACACCACTCTGGGACCTTACCAGTGGATATCATCAAGTACCCATCCGTCCTGAGGACTGTCCAAAAACGGCGTTCTCCACAGATAAAACCATTATGAGTACCGAAAAAAGCTCTCTGAAACTCTGGAGTTCTCAACCAAGATACACAAATTTAATGTGCGTGAGTGTATGTTTCGCTCTTAGTTACAATTCTATATCAAATCTGCACGATTTTTATGCTCCTTTCGTAATCACTGGGATCTAAAAGAAATATAATTATAAAGAAATAATTATACATCTTATTTTCGGTCAAATACATTTAGTGATACAAATATTCTAACACACATAAAATATTGGTATTTATTTTTTTTTATCTATACACACATATATATATATATATATATATATATATACACACTAAAAAAATACATGACTAGATTGCATTGTGTTCTATTATTTATTGAAGCGCCACAACCTGATATGGACAGAATACTAGCACAATAACATCATAGTTAATATTCTAACTAATTATAAGCGTTCTCCTAAGTGTCTCTCCAGTTATTGACTAGCCAGTCTGATCTCTGCCACAGTGCGGGCCATCGGAGTGTAGGACACTAGTATAATCTATTGTGCAAAGAACCGAAATTGAGCTCGCATCTACCCTAGATCACTCTTTGGACGACTGAAAAGACGTAGGCCACTTGGAAATAATTTATTGCTCAGGACAGTTATGTTGTTTAGAATTCCTTTATTGGTTTTATAAATTATTAAATAATAAATACATTAGTGTAAAACACCACACACAAGGTTAAAGACTATACCACATAAATATACAAAAGGGTTTTACATAAAAGACATAAAAAAGAGGTATAATAAATGTAGGTTTCACCTTGAGTAGATTTAATATAGAATTGCACTAGAAAAGTAGTTACATGCGAATTAATAATAACATAAACCGTATAATTTCAAATGCGTACATCGATGCATATCGATAATTGTTACATCAACTACATGATTCATCTCAAGAGAATATCTGTCTTATCAGGATAATCAGAGGTAAGTGAAAACATTTATTTATATAATAAATCTATAATAAACCATTTACTGAAGAATTTTTAGTAATAAACAATTAGAATAATATAGATCATCGAGAATAAACTAAAATATTATTGTAAAGAAATACGATATTTGTGACTCGCCAGAAATTCGTGTACGCGTTTCTGTACAGGAGCTAGGTAGTGACCCTTCTTTGTAATTCCACCTTATTCATATATTATACGTGTTTACGCAAGCATACAAACCCCGAGATCCCTTTCTATTTCATTTTATTATAGTCACTGCCTGGTACCTATAGCCACTTTTACTTTCCATTGCTGTCCATCCTTCATTATACTAAGCCCGCTACGACTCTTATTTCCTCATTGGCCACCTGCGCTATATCACTTTTCCTTCCTTACTCCAACCTGAATTACTTTTGTTTACTACAAGCGTCCCTCAATACTATCCTTTTCTCCTACCGTCCTAAATACTACAACCATATTTTTATTTCTTTTTGTTTATTACAGTTTAACGTCAAAGAGCGCCTGGCTCTAGACTCATGAGATGGAAGTTAAACTGGCTGAATATCAATATGAAGTAATCTACAAGCCCGGTGCGACTAATACAAACGCAGATTCTCTCATCAGCATAGGACAAGTAATGCTATCTCGATCAGTTAGTCCTCAAAAACAAATTACTTTTGACGAATATCAAGACATCGTCACCACGTCAGTCATACTAAACCCTGCGATACGCGAGGAGGAAGGACAACTTTTCGATGTTTCTCCAGATGTACATCTCGCCGTTTGTATTTCAAAAGATCTGAACATGAAACAAAAAATGGTTGGGTTTTCAGGAACCCAACCGCCGTTTCCCGAACTCTGATCGGCTCCGCTCTTAAAATCTCCAAGTGGGGGAGGTCGACTATGTTAAAATCGACACTCGATATATCTTATATTTAGTAATCAAAAATAAGTTTTGGAATGAACCCACAGCCGAAGACATGTACAGAACACTGTAATATCTTATTTCTTTATGCAAAGAACTTAAAGTCAAAACATTGGCTATGCCAATGTATTAACAATAGAAGGAACAACTCGGACTGGCCCAATATCCGCACGATGATTCGGTTTTTATTTAAGGACGCCAATATTAAAGTTTTGCTTTACAATAAATTTGAACTAGCTGAAGAAGATAAACAAGCAATCATCGCCGAACATCACGATAGACCTTGGGAAGACACCGAGGTGTTTCACAAACTATCCAACGTATTCGACTACAATTTACTTGGGAAAACATCAAAGCGGATGTAGAAAACCACATCTCTAAATGTCGTTCGTGCCAAATTAACAAGCACGACTCTCATAACTCAAAACAGCCTATGGAAATTTCTACAACAGCTACTGAAGCCTTTGAGAAAGTATTCATAGACGTCGTTGAGCCGCTTCCACGCACGGATACGGGTAATGCTTATATCCTGACAATGCAATGTGGTTTAACTAAGCTTTCAATTTCTGTGCCTATGTCAAATCACGAATTAAACACAGTAGCGTACCATTTCGTAGTGTCATTTGTATGTATACATAGTCAACATCTTTCCCTAGTCAGTGATCAAGGCACCAAATTCCTCAGTCGCGTGCTCAGCGAGACGTGCAATCTACTCAAAATTCAAAAGTGTAATACTTTTCCATACCACCCTCAAGCTAATGGTGCTCTAAAAAGAAGCCATCGTACCCTGGGCGAATATTTACGCCACTATGTCGACAAGAACCAGCGTAATTGGAACCACTATGTACCCTACACTATGTTTACATACAATTCTTCGGTTCATCAATCTACTAAGAAACAACCATACGAATTGCTATATGGGCGTACTTTAGTCGTCCCTACGTCTCTCAGTAGAGCAGTGGAACTCCGGGACAAGTATGATGATTTTCATGCCGAACTAAAAAAAAACTTCAACTGAGCCAAAGCATCGCACGTGAAAAGCTCTTAAAACAGAAGCACAAAACCAAGATTATCTATGATCAAACCATTCACCCCGTAGATATGCATGTGGTCTTACTTAAGAACCATCTCCGAAAGGTAAAATTCAGTGCTAAATGACAGGGCCCATTATTGTGATTGAAGTCTTCGAATATGAGAACGTAACGATTCAAAAAGGACGACGTAGTGTTAAGATCCACAAGAACCTGTTGAAGAAATTTATGAATTAAATCATCTTTTTACCAGCCCCCTGTTGGTCAGGGTATAGAATAGGCCATCGGTGTGTCCTGCCTGTCATAAAAGGCGACTAAAGGTGACGGGGAGGGACTAGAGTGACAATAAACATCACGTTTAATCGAAACTGCCTTTTCCATTTTTCTAAGATTACTATTTAATTCCTTATTTGGTTTACTATTTCATGTATTAATTCGTTTAGTACTTCGTTTTCTAACTCATTTACTATTTCATTCAATATATGATTTACTAATTCGTTCACTTTTTCACTTGCTATTTCGTTACTATGTGATTTAATATTTCGATCCTATATATGATTGGATCAATACAATTTAATTAGAAACAGTTACGCACGAACAAAATCAGAAGCCTCTCGCTATACTGACCGTTAGGTCTTACAGCTTAATTTACAATTAACTGGATGACATAATTCTTTTTTTAATTATTTCTGGTGGAAGATGCATTTTTTTTCATTTTTGTCTTTGTCTTTTATCTTTGAGAAAACTGACTTAATATAAATAATTTAATTTGTTGTCATTACCTTATTCAGATTTTAAGGTTACTAAAAGTATGCTTGGGTGTCCCCAAACTTGTTTAACATGTGATTACGTGTATATTAATCGGTTACAGCAACCTAAGTATTACAACCTTAAGAAACTTTCTTCTCCTATTATCCTTATCCTAGCATCACTAACAGCCGCCCTTATAGTGGTCACTATTTGTTTAAATAAATATCTGTCATGTAATTATTTTTAATAGAATTGATATGAATTGGTAAATTGTTTTGGAAAAATTAGTATTACTCAATCATTACTGTATCAAACTTCTGTATCCCGTAGACGTAAGTTTAGAGCTAAGATACTATCATCAAAGCGCATGTGGCGGTATTGTAACTAGCGCAACCGTAAGCTAAGACATTGTACAAAACTAGTTTGAGTTAGATTTAGTTGCAGGGACTGCTCAGTTTTACTCCGGGGGTATGTTGTGAACTGACTTTTTGCTGCCTAATTGTAATTGTGTAATTTAATAGTATATATATTAATCATGGGAACGGAAGCTCCTTTTGTCTTGTATATAAAGTATTAACCAGGCAAGCATCTAGTCCTTCCAGAACATTCGATGCTTTCTCAGCCCTTTTCAATGTATTAAGCCTACGGCCGCCGCCACTTGAGGCGACGCGCCAGTAATAGTCAGCTACTCATTCAAGAGTCATATAGTCATAGGGTCCAGGACGACTCTCTTTCAATGAATCTGTTATATTAATTAAGTATCAAATCATTAAAGTCGTTTAGTCAATAAGTGTAAATATATATTTAAATATAATAAATAGCAACTAATTATAATTAGTTTGATAATTATCAAACGCATTATTTCTTCATTTTGCCTATGTACCAACCCGATCACAACAATATACTATATACTAAATTTAAAGTAGCTACATTATTGAATAGAATTGTCACATCTCTCTTTATGCTAATTAATATGTATTATGAATTAAGTAAATGGAATTAAAACGTGTATAATATAAGTGGAAAAAACATACTAATAAGTGTCCTTAAAACTACAAAAATTCTTGTACCTTTTTATGAAAACTGTATGAAATGTTCAAGTAGTAGTTTTATCATCAAGTAACCAAAGAAAAAAATATGATAAAAATCTAATCCTTAACAAAGAGTGGATTCAAAATGATAACTTTCCAAAAAAATTAACTTTTTCAACTTATCTTTTAAAAGTGTTCAGGAAATATTAACACTTTTATATATATCTTAAATTAAGATGATAATTAATTATTAGTTTGCATAGGAGCTTCACCTTTCCTTAGAAACATTCGTAGTCAATGCAATTAAACTATATTTCAATCTTGGTGGTGGAGAGAAATAGATAAAACAATCATGTAGAGAAGTTTGAAATATTGATCGGAAGAATATTTTTGGGATGCAGGAAGTTTAACGGGTTTTCCTAATATCCTGATTGTGTTAGCTGATAAGTACTTGCCAGGCTATATTCGTCCCTACAAATAACTACAGAACGAATAATATAATCAATGAATTTTCCAATCATTTAAAATGATTATGTACTTCGTGTGACAAAGTTTTAAACTATTTTATTAATACAATAAAAAGTTTAATCTTTTTTAAAACAGCTCTTATAGTTTAAAATATATTTTAGAGTTTTCAAAGGATTTTTGTTGAAGCATAATTTTTAAATAAAAAAAGGTTAAATTTTTATAATAAAATTAAATATAATAAAATTAAATACAAACATAACACGAAAGAAAAATTACAAAAATAAAAAAACAAAATACAAATTTTGTATTCTACTTGAAAACCTCATAAAATAAGTTTTTTATTATTTAGTATTACCGTTNATATAAAGTATTAACCAGGCAAGCATCTAGTCCTTCCAGAACATTCGATGCTTTCTCAGCCCTTTTCAATGTATTAAGCCTACGGCCGCCGCCACTTGAGGCGACGCGCCAGTAATAGTCAGCTACTCATTCAAGAGTCATATAGTCATAGGGTCCAGGACGACTCTCTTTCAATGAATCTGTTATATTAATTAAGTATCACATCATTAAAGTCGTTTAGTCAATAAGTGTAAATATATATTTAAATATAATAAATAGCAACTAATTATAATTAGTTTGATAATTATCAAACGCATTATTTCTTCATTTTGCCTATGTACCAACCCGATCACAACAATATACTATATACTAAATTTAAAGTAGCTACATTATTGAATAGAATTGTCACATCTCTCTTTATGCTAATTAATATGTATTATGAATTAAGTAAATGGAATTAAAACGTGTATAATATAAGTGGAAAAAACATACTAATAAGTGTCCTTAAAACTACAAAAATTCTTGTACCTTTTTATGAAAACTGTATGAAATGTTCAAGTAGTAGTTTTATCATCAAGTAACCAAAGAAAAAAATATGATAAAAATCTAATCCTTAACAAAGAGTGGATTCAAAATGATAACTTTCCAAAAAAATTAACTTTTTCAACTTATCTTTTAAAAGTGTTCAGGAAATATTAACACTTTTATATATATCTTAAATTAAGATGATAATTAATTATTAGTTTGCATAGGAGCTTCACCTTTCCTTAGAAACATTCGTAGTCAATGCAATTAAACTATATTTCAATCTTGGTGGTGGAGAGAAATAGATAAAACAATCATGTAGAGAAGTTTGAAATATTGATCGGAAGAATATTTTTGGGATGCAGGAAGTTTAACGGGTTTTCCTAATATCCTGATTGTGTTAGCTGATAAGTACTTGCCAGGCTATATTCGTCCCTACAAATAACTACAGAACGAATAATATAATCAATGAATTTTCCAATCATTTAAAATGATTATGTACTTCGTGTGACAAAGTTTTAAACTATTTTATTAATACAATAAAAAGTTTAATCTTTTTTAAAACAGCTCTTATAGTTTAAAATATATTTTAGAGTTTTCAAAGGATTTTTGTTGAAGCATAATTTTTAAATAAAAAAAGGTTAAATTTTTATAATAAAATTAAATATAATAAAATTAAATACAAACATAACACGAAAGAAAAATTACAAAAATAAAAAAACAAAATACAAATTTTGTATTCTACTTGAAAACCTCATAAAATAAGTTTTTTATTATTTAGTATTACCGTTATATTTATCGTTAAAAAAAAAATCATTAATTTTAATTTTATATCTTAAACAGATTGACCAATTCTTATAATATATATATATATATATGTTAAAAGCAACGTATCAATAGTATTTAAGTTCTTTAATATATATTTAAATACAGCATAAATTAAATTAATCAAAATAAAATATTATATATGTATATATATATATATTTTTTTTTTTAATGAAACAAAAAGAAATAAAAATCAATGAAAAAGTATTTGAAACTAAAAAATTGTTTTTCAAGTCCTGTTATAAACAGTATGTGCAGTTTCATCATTGGATCAATTAAAATAACTTTTTTTGTTTGTTAAGCATTTTTTAATTAAAAGTTACATAGAATAAAATTAATTTTTTTCCATGGTCCCACGTATAATAACCTGCTGAATTTTTTTGTAATTATTCTATAATATAAACACAATTATTATAATTAGAATATCAATAATTTTTGTGTATACCAAGGGTGTATTTAAGGGAGATATGGGCCCCCCTTGAACCAGTGCTATAAATATTTTTTTAGGCAACTTCTAATAAATAAGAACATAACATCCTTTTTAACACGCTTATTAACACGCTTATATTAGTTTCACGTGTATGTTGTTTGTTTGTTGTTTGTTGTTTGTCGTTTGTAAGTTTGTAACTCCACGCGGCATGTGTTATTATGTCGCGTATCCCGTCGTGTATGACCTTGAGACTATACTGTTGTAACGCATTCGCCCCACCCCGCTCACCAATCATAGAGAACAATATTTTCCAACCCGTAGACGCGCGCTTATCATCAATTATATATATATATATAACAAATTTTTATTGTAATTGACACAGCCCCGCGTCGTTTTACGACGCGGTGCAAAGTCCAGCAAGTGCCGCACGGCCGACGACGTCCCGCCGCTATACCGTAGTCTTCTTCCCATTGTCAAAATAACATCGTCAACAAACTGATCCGCACTCGCGCACCGTCGTCATCTACGCTGCTAACCTATTGACGCCCGAGGATCACGCCGGACATCGCGTCTTCGACGCCAGCAAAAGTGCCGCGATATTATGCGAAGATTATATATTCCTACCGCCACCGCTAATATTAATATATATATATATATATATATATATTTATACGTATATACGTATATGTTAATATTCATTTATATATTCCTACAGCCGACGCCTCTGCCGCCGTATATGCCTCGTGTATAATGTTCCCTCCGCCATGCCCGCCCACATAAACACGGCTATACCTCATGCATGATACGTTTACGTACTTAAGTCCCTTTAAATATATATATATTCTAATTACTATTAAAACTTATATATTAATACACTTTATTCTCATTAAGAGATATGTAGTGTATTCATTCCGATTACGGAGGATGATTCTCGTATCGTTATTTTTCGTCACTACCTCCACGTTACGCGCCTGCTGCTTTCCTTGGATGTGGTAGCTGTTTCTTAGACTCCCTCTCCGGAATCGAACCCTTATTTCCCGTTACCCGTTACAACCATGATATTGATATTAACTACTATCATAACATGAAACTAAAAAGTGAAAAATAAATATAATTTTAAAAATTATTTTTAACTTTTTAGTTCGATGTGCTTTAAAAGCGTGTTTTTTAGTTTTTTTTAACTATATTTTATTAGTTTCACTTGTATGTGTGATGTGTGATGTGTGTTTGTAACTTTCCACGCGGCACGTGTTTTTATTCTCGCGTATCTCGTCGTCTAGACTAGACGTCATAACGCATTCACCCCACCCCGCTCACCTTTCGCCGACAACACTAATCCTGTATAATGTTATATTTTTGGTATTCGTACCCGTACACGCGTGCGTGTCATCAATTATATATACGCCTTACGTATATATATTTATATATTCCTACCGCCGCTGCCACCGTTTATACCTTAGGTAAAACGTACTTCCCACCCACAAAACAAAGCTATACCTAGTGCATGATACGTTTACGTACTTATGTCGCCTTAATATATATATGTAAGTATGTATGTGTATATATTTATATATATTCCTACAGCCGCCACATATGCCTCGCGTACAACGTTACCCCGCGCGCCGCCCGACCACAAAATACAGCTATACCTTGTGCATGATATTTTTACGTACTTAAGTCGCTTTATATATATATATATATCTAATTAATATTAAAAATATATATTAACACGCTTTATTCTCATTAAGAGATATAGAGTGTATTCATTCCGATTACAAAGGATGATTCCCATATCGTCATTTTTCGTCACTACCTCCAAATTCCGTGAGTGGATAATTTACGCGCCTGCTGCTTTCCTTGGATGTGGTAGCCGTTTCTCAGACTCCCACTCCGGAATCGAACCCTGATTCCCCTTTACCCGTTACAACCATGATATTGATAGTAACTACTATCATAACATGTAACTAAAAAGTGAAAAATAAATATAGTTTAAAAAAACTAAAAAACACGCTTTTAAAGAACATCGAACTAAAAAGTTAAAAATAATTTTTAAAATAAGCGTAAAACAATAATGAACGAAAAGTACTAGTATTATTGTGAT
>NW_026099573.1:10991838-10996978 GCF_025091365.1 Daktulosphaira vitifoliae
ATTTCCCGTTACCCGTTACAACCATGATATTGATATTAACTACTATCATAACATGAAACTAAAAAGTGAAAAATAAATATAGTTTAAAAAAACTAAAAAACACGCTTTTAAAGCACATCGAACTAAAAAGTTAAAAATAATTTTTAAAATTAACTTAAAACAATAATGAACGAAAAATACTAGTATTATTGTGAAAAAAAGCGTGGGTGCTTTATGCCATATTTTTTGTATATTGAGCGCCTGACGCTTTTTTTCACAATAATACTAGTATTTTTCGTTCATTATTGTTTTAAGTTAATTTTAAAAATTATTTTTAACTTTTTAGTTCGATGTGCTTTAAAAGCGTGTTTTTTTAGTTTTTTAAACTATATTTATTTTTCATCATTATTTTGATTTTTAGCAAAAATTCTCTTTTTGAATTTCCCTGGTTTTAATAATAACATTTTTAAGGCTCATAGGGCCCCAGGTCTAGGGCGGAGCTTAGTTTCTTAAAATGATACAAACTTTATTTTTTTAGATGGCAACATACATTTTTAACTAACTTATATAATAGAAAATATAAAATTTATATTTTAAAAATTAATTTTATAATAGTACTTTGGAAATAATTAATATTTTTATATTTAGGCAGATGAAACGTCTAATTATATAGTTATATCCAAATACTAATATACTGCAAGAGAGAAATTATATTGCAATAAATTGAAAACTACACTAATACACTATAACAATAATTTTAAAACTAAACAACGATTGACGTCAAATTTATTGATTATTTTTAATTCGATGAACAGGTATTTGAGAAAATAATTACTGAAGTCAATCGAGACAAGTATTAAGTGCGACAAATTCAAATAATCAAATGAACAAAGCTAAAGTGTCATAAATGTATAGTACAATAAATATATTACATGAGAGAACGTGACCTTGGCGGCGAAATGGTAAGATTGAAAACATTCTATCTTACTCAATAGTCACGCAGTTGTTTTTCTCGGACATGCTGCGTAGAAATTAATTCATAAGCGAATTGGCAACGTCGCTTTCACTTAGTATGCATAGTTGAAAGGGAGAGTATTGAAATCATTTTCAACGCTTATGATTTCCATCCGTTGCCAGTTTTCCTATTAACTCATCTATTATTTGTTTTTGTAGCCGCTTTGAAATTATCTGACCGTTTGCTGAAATAATTGTTTGAATTGGTCGCTCAAATATACCAAAGTTATTGCTATTAATAAACCGTCTGGTTGAGTTATTTTTCTATTTGTTATTTATCGCCCATTAGTTTAGTAAATAAATTGCATTTATAAAATGTATGCTGTTTATTATGTCGACTTAGTATATTTTTGATACAAATTATTCAAGCACCACTTTTAATAAATTAAAATTATTATAGCTTAAATATTTGTTATATTTGGTAGTGTTGTGGCTCCACCACTTTATTAAATATTAATTTATTAAATATTTATCTCTGCGAATATATGTTTATAATTGATAGGGACATCCGTATGCGGATGTCCCCTTGTTTTCTTTGTATGACTATTTTGCAGCAATAGTCAGTCTAGTGTTGACAGTCTAGTGTCTAGTGTCTACCATTATAGAACTAACATTATAATTGTAAAGCATATTCTTATTTTGAAATGTTATTATGAAAGTTTACTTTATATCTATATACACATTTATATTAATTGTTATATTTCTCTTGTAACGTAATATTTTTCATATAATACATATTACTATTTATAACCAGTATTTCTATCGAAAGTGTTAAATTTATTTCTTTATAAATAATCTCTATTTCCTATATACAACTTGGAGGACTCTGTGCGGATAGCTCAATAGGGAATCCAGACGGTAACCCGAACAACAAATAAATATTAAAATTTCCTCAGGCGAGCCTTACAGGTCCGCCACAGGAGATTTTTGGTGCTGAAACCCGGGATCATCGTCATCATCAGAGTTTTCCAAATTTATTCCATCAAGAAACAGAGAAGACAACGAAGCTAAGGAGAGTGGACAAGTGAAGCCGTGTGCAGAGAACTATCATTTATTTCAGTTTCAGTTCCTATTCCAGAAGCAAACGAAGACATCGTTTCAATGTCGGCTAAAGCGTAAGCGTTTGATTGCATAATTGTCGCGTGTTCTTTTGATTATAAGTTATAGTTATTGTAAATTACGTATACGTGGTTAATTGAGGCCGTATTAATAATTGNTACGTGGTTAATTGAGGCCGTAATAATAATCGTTAATAGTAGTCTATGGAAGATAATTTTGAGGTTAATTTATCCGAATCACAAATTTACGAAATTATAGTAGGTAATTCAGAAAATATGGAATCTAAAACAAGTGAACAATCCAAATATGGTGAGGGACATTGGGATGGAATGGTATCGGTTAGCAAAGTAATAGATAATGTAATAAAATTAGTCCCTGTTTTTACTGGGGAAGTCCAGGAAGAATTACCTAGGTTTATTGATGCATGCGAGTTGGTCGCATCGGTTACTAGAATAGAGCATGTTAATATGATGCTCAAAACTATAATTACGAGATNGTATGATGCTCAAGACTATAATTACGAGGTTACAAGGACAAGCATATGACTTAATAAAATACGAAGTTATAGATACCTGGGAGGAATTAAAAAATATTTTAAAAAACTCGTACGAAAGACCTAAAAATGCTTCTTATCTGCAAACTGCGTTGTTTAGTTGTAAACAGCAATATAAAGAATCGGTAGTAGAATATGCTAATAGGTTAAAAAATTTGTTAAGTCAGGTCTCTAACTGTAGCACGCAAGGAAAAAGTTTACCAGATGCGTTAATTATAAAAAATTGTTTAAGAGAGCAAGTATTAAATGTATTTCTAGAGGGTATATCAGCTTCTATAAAAGTAATGGTAAAAAGCCAACACCCTACAACACTAGACTCCGCTATTCAACATGCGATAGTTGAAGAAAAAAATTTCCTAGCTCAAATTGAGGGGCGTAGGTTAAATAATGTTCGATTTACGCGGGTACCAAATGGTAATAATTTTAAAAATAATAAATTTAATAACCCGGTTAATTCGTCGTTTAAAGGTAGGTGTCATATCTGTTCGAAGGTAGGACACTACGCTCGCGACTGTAGAATGAATGATAGAAATAGAAATAGAAATAATGTAAAACAAACTGTAGTAGAGCATACTTACGTGGTGTGCGAATATTGTTCAAAAGGGGGTCATACAATAGAGAGATGTTTTAAGAAAAAGAATGCAGAAAATAGAAGAAAAAAGAGTCTAAATAATAATACTAGTGACCCAGAGACGAGTTCAAGTAGTTCTAGTCAACCAAGGGAGAAAAGTTTTCCAAAAGAGGTTGGAGATTTAAGAAAACCGCATGATGTAAAATTAATTACTGTAGAAATGGATGGGAACCATATTAGGTGTGAGTCGCCGAATTTTATAGATCCTTGTGCAGAGTTTTTGTTAGACACAGGAAGTAGTGTTAACATTATTAGTTTAAAAAGCTTAACTGATAACACGAAGTTAATACCTGGGGAAAACGTGTACTTAAGAGGGATCAATGCTGAATTGGTAGAAACCATAGGCATAGTAGAGATACCCATCAAAGTAAATAGAATTGATTTGGGTATAATAAAATTTTATATAGTTGATGAAAGGGTTCCATTCTTAAAAGCGGGTATTTTGGGGCAAGAATTCATGAAGGAACAAGGCACAATTATTAACATAAAGAATAGTACTATTTCGTTCTGTAGGGAGAATTCGATTAAGTTGCCACCAAGGTCAGAATATGTAGCATCGGTTTCAGTAAATAAAAATATAGTTGATAGTAAAGTAGCAGTATTAATAGATCGTAAAGAGATTGCTGAAAAAGTTATTGTGGGAAATGTATTAAATATTGTTAAAGATGGAAAAATACTGGTTAATGTAATTAATTTATCTGAGGAAGAAAAAACGATTAAGCCTCTGAATATAAGCGATTTTGAGTATGAAATATTTAACGAAGAATTAGTAATGAGTACGAATGTTGAAAACAAAATAGATAACAATTACTTGGGGTCAGATAGGCGTGATAAATTGATGTCTGAATTGCGTTTAGAACATTTAAATGTCGAAGAGAAAGAAAATGTCATATCCATATGTGCAGAGTACGCCGATATATTCTATTTAGAAGGGGACAAGTTAACGAGTACTGATTCTATAAGTCACGATATAAAAGTGCCTAGTGGACAGTTACCTCTTTATACGCGTCAATATAGGTTACCACATAGTCAACGGGATGAAATAAGTAAGCAAATAAACCAAATGAAACGAGATGGTATAATAGAACCCAGTAAATCGCCTTGGAATTCACCTATCTTGTTAGTTAAAAAGAAATTAGATGCCACTGGGAAGCAAAAGTATAGGTTGGTGGTGGATTATCGGAAATTAAACAATATTACGGTGGGAGATAAAATGCCTTTACCTTTAATACAAGATGTGCTAGATCGATTAGGTAATTCTAAATATTATTCTGTATTGGATTTGGCTTCAGGCTTTCACCAAATTCCTTTAAGTACAGTTTCAAAAGAAAAAACTGCGTTCAGTAGTGATGATGGACATTATCAGTATACTAAATTGCCCATGGGTTTAAAGAATAGTCCGCCAACATTTCAGCGACTAATGAATAATGTTTTATGTAATTTAGTAGGTATTAAATGTCTTGACTATTTGGACGACGTTATTATTTTTTCAGAGNATTTGGACGACGTTATTGTTTTTTCAGGGGATTTAAAAGAGCACAAGAAAAGATTAAGGGAAGTATTTAAACGAATGAGAGAACATAATTTAAAATTACAACCTGCCAAATGTGAGTTTTTAAGAAAAAAAGTTGTTTATCTAGGACAGTGGTCGGCAACCTTTTTTAATTCTCGGGCCACATTTACAAATTAAAAAGAGTTCGCGGGCCAGATAAAAAAAAAAAATTTATAATTACATTATTTATTATGCAAAAAAATACTATCTAAAACTTAAAATAATAATATGACTTATATAAAATACCCGTACCAAAAACGCAACGTTCAATTATATTTATACAAAATGATATTCAATTAAATTAGTCGATTTAGAATTTAAAGCGGGCCGTATTCAATAGCCACGCGGGCCG
>NW_026099573.1:10998312-10999038 GCF_025091365.1 Daktulosphaira vitifoliae
CCATTGGTAGATCATAAGGCGAATACTATCGCCAAAGGTTTCGTAGAATATTTCGTGTGTCTACATGGTATACCTCAGTCAATACTTACAGATAACGGGGCTGAATTTGTTAGTGATATATTTGTAAAGGTGTGCAAAATTTTAAAATTAGAAAAGTCTTTAGCAAGCGTGTATCATCCACAAACAAATGGGGGTTTAGAAAGAGCTCATAGAACAATAAAAGAAATGTTGCGACATACTGTAGATATGCATGCACAAGATTGGTGCGAACATATACCATTTGTTATTTTTGCTTACAATTCCGCTATACATGAGAGTACCCAATACCAACCATATGAACTTTTATATGGTAACCCTGTAAAGTTACCCATAGGTTTGAGTAGAGAAGTGAGTCCATGCTATAATTATGATAATTATGCTTATGAGATGAAGTGCAAAATGCAGACAGCGCACAGGTTGGCTAAGGAAAATTTAATTAAAAGGAAAAATAAAACTAAAGATTATTATGACCAACGAATGAAGGAAATAGATATTCACGTGGGGGATAAGGTTCTTACTATAGATCATACGAGAAAAAACAAATTAATGCCAATTTGGGTAGGGACTTATGAAGTGATAGATGTTACCGAATTTAATCTGGTCATCCAGAAGGGAAAGAAATTAGCCACTATACATAAAAATGATGCTAAAATATTTTATGAATAAAATTTATATTAAAGAACTATG
>NW_026099573.1:10999138-11001960 GCF_025091365.1 Daktulosphaira vitifoliae
ACACGTGCCGCGTGGAGTTACAAACTTACAAACAAACAACAAACAAACATACACGTGAAACTAATATAAGCGTGTTAAAAATAATAGGGTTACCATATGAAAACTGAAAATTGATACCGATTTAAAGCATAATAAGGGATGATCATAAAAATGTAATTTTACTCATTGAGCAGCCTAATATATAAACATAATATTTAATAAAACAAAAAAAAAAATAACTTATATTTTCAGGGAAAATTTGTGAGTCATAGTTAATCAATCACCTGTATTTTCATTATATTTGCATTATTATTTACATGTAAATCTCATAGAGTAACTATGGTAAAAATTAACACGGTAAAATTAAAATTTAAGTCCCATCAATAATAACAATGTTTTTATAAATTCAGATAAAAACTGCTAAATGGTATCCCCTTGTGTCGATAATAAAGTATAAAATAACTGGTTTTGATAGTTCTCGAGGGAGTAGTTGATAGGTGAAGGTGATCGGTTACCGCCACTCAACAGGAATTCGTCACGTTAGAAGTGCCACTAAGGACCTTATTTATCAATTTACCTTATTTATAACAAANCGTCACGTTAGAAGTGCCACTAAGGACCTTATTTATCAATTTACCTTATTTATAACAAAAATCGACACAAGTCGATAGAAAAAATGTATTTTTTTTTTTTTGTAAAAACTGTTTTATGCGGGACACCTTTTATCAAGTTGTGCTGTCACCAAAATCTTCGATTTTTCACAGATAATTTTCTCTTTTATAATTTGGTAATAAATTAGGGATACTAGCATCAATACAGATCAAATAAAGTTGTCCCGCACAATTGCTTTATTCTCTGTATGGCGTCATCTTAAATTAAAGTTTGGATAAATGTTGTCATAGCGTTTTTTTTGCCAGATTTAAATTTTTCTTTTAGTGTGTATATACTTTTTCAATGAGTTTTTTAAGGTATTTCAGATTTTTTTTAAACCTAAATATTATTATTATGTATATGTAGTTTGAATAAATAATATAATTGATATTACGTATTTTAAATAAATCGTTTGATGAATTATGATAAATTAAAATGATCCGATATTTGACATACTTATATGAAATTAACATTAAGCTCATTAAAAATTTTAGGGCGGGCAATTTTAATTTTAGATATGTTAGGAATAGGTCGGTTAATAGCCGTATTCTAAGTTCATAAATTAAGAGCTTTTAATGCAATAATATAATAACAAAAATTGTAATGATTTTATTTAATAAAATTATTTCTTAAATATTGCAATAGTTTAAAAAATTGTCAAAAAAATGATCTTGGACTAGCTTTAAAAAATTTAAATAAGACTAAATATTATAAAACAAATTGAAATTTTTATCCTCCATTTATAAATTGATAAATAAAAAGTTCATTAAGTAATAAAATAAATTACTAACTTGAATAAAGATAAAACAATTATTTATAGCAAAAATTTAAATCAATGTAATACAGGCGACCAAACGTTTATTTATATTATAATTTAGAATTAAAGTTCAAAGATAATAATAATAGTAAAAATAATTACCATGGAGTATCAAATTTGTAGATTTTTTTGTGAGAATTGGAATTGCTTTTTGACTATAATTCAATTAATATAAATTACAATATATATTTGATTTAAAACAAAATGTAAAAAGAAAATTTCAAACTTCCATTAAACTTAACAACAATGTCTGCTAAAAAAGAACAAAACAGAAAGAATACCTTATTATAGTAAAAATAGTAGTTTAATAATGTGTAACACAATTCACTGAACTTATGATATAAGAAACAATATACATTTTATAAATTCAATTTATGTACAATACTGAAGGGCATTAATAACAAATAGAAAAACAACTCAACCGGACGGTCTATTAATAGCAATTATTTTAGTATATCTGAACAAAAAATTCAAACAACTGATTTCAGCAGACGGAACAGATTTTAAAAATGGCCACAAATTCAAATAAAATATATAACAATAATCAAACTGGCAACGTGGTATTGGTAAACATTATGCACTATTTTCTCGCTCTGTCCCTTTTAATTATACAGACTTATAGAAGCAACGTTGCCAGTTTACTTATTTCTAACCCATGGGACATGAACCAACGCAACTAAGAAGTATTATAACTATTAAGGAATGTAGGATCTTTTTTCGTATCTTACCATTTGGCCACCGAGTCACGTTCTTTCAAGCAATACTTTCACTGCACAATACATTTATGACACTTTAAAATTGTTCAGCCGATTATTTTAATTTGTTGATCTTACTACCTAACTTATATGAATTCAGTTTAAATTTTCTCGATTATCTCGATTTGAAAATAATTAATAAATTTGTCTTCAATTTTTTGTGTAGTTTTTCAATTTATTGAATATTTATACTGTACTATACATTTATGACCTATTTATTTTGTTTATCAGTTTATTTGAATTTGTTGATCGTATTTTTGCCTTGATTAATTTGGGTATTCAATTTCTCAAATATCTGTCTTTCGAATTAATTAAATAATCAATTAAATTGTCGCCAGTTTGATATGTAGTTGTCTCTAATATATTAACAACTATTTTTATCATTAGACGTTTGTCGGACATGTATTTTCATTTTCATTCATATTATAATACAAATAATTTCTAATGTACTAGTCCAATAGTTATTATCGACTAGATTTTTTAAATTAGATCATTTTCTATTTTATAAGTAAGTTATAAATGTATGTTGCTATTAAAAAAATAAAGTTGGTACCTTTATAAGAGATAAACAATAGACATAAAATGTATTTAACCACTTATAATTTGAGAGGCAATAGTAA
>NW_026099573.1:11002060-11040170 GCF_025091365.1 Daktulosphaira vitifoliae
GAAAAATACAAGAAATATTATAATACCATCCTCCATTCCTATGTCCTCACTATAAGTAATAGCGGGCATATTTATAATGAACAGAAAATATATATATATTGTATAAATAAATAAAATGTATAGGTATATAGTACAAATAATGGGGATATAATTAACATGTTTAAATATGTGTTATAGCAAAGACATTTACAAATTCATAATTGCCGATTTTGAATTCCTGCCAGTAAGTAAAGAGGAAATTATACTGATATCGGGGTCGTTGACAAACAGCATGGGTAAGTATGCGCCCAAACCATTACATGGAAAACCACTTAGACTATTTACTGGGAGACTACAGGTTATGAGGAAGAAACATTCTATTGCTCTTTTAGAAAAAAGACTTAAAAAAATATTTAAAAATAAGAAAGACAAATTGCACCCAATTCTGGACCAATTAAATAAAAGTCAGGGGGCATCAACGAATTCGTTAAATGGTCCTTATATAACTCGGTATTTCCATTGGGACGGTAGGACTCCAGTAACAGTTACCTGGAATGGGCTTACTGATTGGAAAATTTTAGAATGATTAAGAATTCCAGCAATAAAAATCCAACTTGATATAACTACCCGTCGTGTAGAAGACCAATATTATCTGGATCTTCTACATGTACAGAAAAAGAAAATAATATACACATATATACTTGGGTATGTAGAGAAAAATGGTTATCAGCTAAATCTGTTAGAAACTCACGGGGTAGTTTGTTCCAAATTACATGATATAACATATGCACATGACCCATGTGTGGATGTCACATACACTAAATGTATATTCAATTACCTGGTCAAAATAATTAGATATAAGAACCTCATAGAGTTCTTACGTTAAACATTATGTCGTATCGAATTATAATTGTAACACTATTAGTGGGTAGAATTATAATATTATTATATTATATTCGATTTATGTCATATTATATTATATTATTGTATTATTATTAATTATTTATGTATGTAAAACTTCGGGCTTCATGGAACATGAGCCCTAGTTTTAGGGGGGTGGTGTTGTGGCTCCACCACTTTATTAAATATTTATCTCTGCGAATATATGTTTATAATTGATAGGGACATCCGTATGCGGATGTCCCCTTGTTTTCTTTGTACGACTATTTTGCAGCAATAGTCAGTCTAGTGTTGACAGTCTAGTGTNAATGTAATTAATAATAATTTAATCCAGTTTTTTTCTATTTATATAGTAAATAAGTTGCACTTATAAAATATATGCTGTGTATTATGTCTGCCTTAGACAATTCTTGATACAAATTATTTAAGCAACACTTTTTTACATTATATATATAATTTAATTAATAATAATATAATTGGTTTTGCACTGTAATAACTTTTTATTTTATAAATTAAAAAATACAAATGATTGTTTTGAAAATTGTGAAATTAATAAATCTATAAAACTGTTACATAAAAATTGCATGAAATATTAAAAATTATTTTTTATAATGTATTAATTAGCTTTAAAGAGTGATAGATTTATCATTGACCACTAAATTATTCCTAAAGTAATAATAATTTTAGAAATATTTTTTTTGGTTTTGTTGTGTACTATTTATCTCTCAAATTATAAATGGTTAAATTATTTTTAGGTTCTTCCTTTATCCTTTATAAGAGTAAAAACTTTTTATATTTAGACAGACGGAAATACGCGGTCGTGAAACGTCTAATAATAAAAATATTCATATATTAAAAGAATAAATAGAAAATTACATAACCAATTGGCTAAAAATTTATTGATTATTTAATTAATTCGATGAAAAGATATTTCAGAAAATAAATACTAAAGTCTAACGAGCTTAGTAATAGGAGTNGAGAAAATAAATACTAAAGTCTAACTAGCTTAGTAATAGGAGTGACTAATAAAATAATTGGCTGAATAATATTAAAGGGGCAACAATGTTTAGTACAATGAATATATTGCACGAGAGAACGTGACTTGGCAGTCAAATGATAAAATAAAAGGAATCGATCATTACGAATAGTATTCGGTTGCGTCTTTCGTGTCCCGTGGGATAGAAAAAAGTTCGGGCAATCGGGCAACGTTGCTTCCATAAGTCTATATAATTATAGGGGACAGAGCGTTATAATAGTACATAACGCTTCCCAATACCATGTTGCCAGATGGCTTGTTAACTAATGTTGAATTTAAATTGGTCGCCGTATTTAAAATATAGTTGAAAATGATGTTTGAATTTGTCGCTCAAATATACTAAAGTTATTGTTATTAAAAGGCCGCCCGGTTGTGTTATTTTTCTAATCATATGGTAAATAAATTGCATTTATAAAACGTTTGTTGTTTATTATGTCGGCTTAGACAGTTTTTGTTACAAACTATTCAAGCATCACTTTAACTAAATGAAAGTTATTCTTTTGTTTTTTTTTTTGCAGAAATGTTTGTCATGTTTGATACAAATTTTCATTTTATATTTTATATGAGAATATATATATGTATAATGTAATTAATAATATTTTAATCGATTATGCATTGTAATAACTTCTAAGTCAAAATTTAAAAGTATAAATAATTATTTACTAAATTGAGAACTCAATAATTGTATTAAACTGTTACATAAAAATTACGTGAAATATTACTAATCATATATATATATAAACAACATAATTAGATTAAATTTAATTAATAAAATTAGCTTTAGAGTATGATTGATTTATCATTGACCACTTAATTTAGTTGAGTACTATTGATCTCTTAAATGATAAGTGGTTAAATATTTTTTAAGTCTATCCTTTATCCTTTAAGGATACTAACTTCAATTTTTTAAATGGCAGCATATTTATTGCCCAGTAGTATTGATAATAAATTACATATATAAAATGTATGCCGTTTATTATGTTGGCTTGGTCAATTTTTGTTACTAGTGAATTATTCTAACATCATTAAAGTTATTATTTTTTATCAAAGTTATAAATTTCTTTTTACATTTTATTTTTAACTAAGTAAATATTGTAATTTACATTAATTAAATTACAGTTGAAAAGCTTCAACATTATAGTTAAAGCTATATATATATATATAATTTAATTACCAATAATTTAATCGGTTATGCACTGTAAAAACTTTTAATTTAAAATTCAAAAATATAAATAATCATTTACAAAATTGTAAACTTATAATTTTATAAAACTTATAAATTTGTTCCCTCATTTCGTGTATAATGTTCCCTCCGCCATGCCCGCCCACATAAACACGGCTATACCTCATGCATGATACGTTTACGTACTTAAGTCCCTTTAAATATATATATATATTCTAATTACTATTAAAACTTATATATTAATACACTTTATTCTCATTAAGAGATATGTAGTGTATTCATTCCGATTACGGAGGATGATTCTCGTATTGTTATTTTTCGTCACTACCTCCACGTTACGCGCCTGCTGCTTTCCTTGGATGTGGTAGCCGTTTCTCAGACTCCCTCTCCGGAATCGAACCCTGATTCCCCTTTACCCGTTACAACCATGATATTGATAGTAACTACTATCATAACATGTAACTAAAAAGTGAAAAATAAATATAGTTTAAAAAAACTAAAAAACACGCTTTTAAAGAATATCGAACTAAAAAGTTATAAATAATTTTTAAAATAAGCGTAAAACAATAATGAACGAAAAGTACTAGTATTATTGTGATAAAAGCGTGGGTGCTTTGTGCTATATTTTTCGTATATTGAGCGCCCGACGCTTTTATCACAATAATATTAGTACATTTCGTTCATTATTGTTTTACGCTTATTTTAAAAATTATTTATAACTTTTTAGTTCGATATTCTTTAAAAGCGTGTTTTTTAGTTTTTTTAAACTATATTTTTTATATAAACAGATTAGATAAAGTTTTTAAAACAAAATTTTATTTTATTCAGTTATCAGTGAGATATAATTCATTTAAATTTAGGTAACGTGAAACTATTGAAAATATACTTCGCAATATACCACAAACATATAGACAGTGACATACAAAATGTTTAGTAAGTAAGAAAACAGGTAAATTGTTATAAACAATGAGAAAAATAGAAATCTGTTTTCTTACTTACTGAACACTCTATATTTGCGGCGGGTTGTCGTCAGTCGTGCGCCATTTGCTGGACTTGGTGTCGTGGCGTATGCACATGTGGTGTTAGACCAATTATTTTATTCACGCAGTGGGACGATGGGTGACAAAGATGGGACGGGTCAGGGATTGTATCAATAAATTATAGTGTGATTAAGGATAATAAACTTAACGATTTTCTTGAAATTATTGAAAAATTTTAATTTTCCCAAAGGAAAATATTATTTGATTTAAAATATTCTATAATATGTAGTTTAATTGTTATTCTTTCATCTCTTTAAGAATAAAATACCTAAACATTAATTTTCTTTGATGGAAACCACTATTTTTAGATTGAAGATAAGATAGAAAAAATAATTTTATTCTTATCATTATATTTACCCGATTTTACCCTTTCTGCTGTTATTGGTTGTTCAAGAATAGTGAGTTCTCACTAATTTTCTGTTTAGCATACAATAGTCGTTAATCGTCAAAGGTACTACTTAATATTATCTATCGCATAGAAATCTTATCTTTAATAATTCATGTCTATTAATAGACGCATAATACTATATACAACGCAAAATTTTACTAATGTACAATTTGAGCGGCCGATGTAGAAAATTTTCTTCTTAACGACCACAAAAATAATTTATGGCCTATTGAAAAAGATTATTGTCGCCTCCAGTATTGTGAAAACCAAATTAACAATGAATTTATATTTAAATTCCAAATCTTTAAAAAATTTGAAAAAAAGAACCGTTGATAAAAAAAATATTAGAACAAAATCGATTGAACATTTTTGTTCTATCAACAAACTAAAAATAAGGATTTCTCCAATAAAGAAAATTAAAGTGTAAATTTTTATCATTGAATTGATGAGTATTATTTAATCAATTATAATTTGAACACGGAATTATATGCACTTATAAAGAGCAAAGTATAATGCATGTATGCGCAGAAAAAAAAAACAATAAAATGTGCGCTTAATAATTTTTTCTTCTTAAAAATTTTTTATTTTTATATTATCGATTGTGCTATAAAACTTAATTATTTAATAAAGTATAGTCTATAATATTGACTCGACAGCCTGTATTGATCGATCGGCAAAGCGTTGTGCCTTCGTGTGCAAATCTTGATATTCGATTCATTACCGCGAGGAATGCTATTGAATGCGATATGAGGATAGCTGATGTGAGTGTACATGATGTGGGAAATCGTGTCAAGTGGAAGTTTAGTATAAGGGAGGCCGATCCCCAACTAGTTGGGATTAAGGCGAGGAAGAAGAAGAAAAATAAAAAAAATTAAGATTTTGAAACTATATAATTGATTAATACTAACTTATAATCACTGATGTAAAATAATTAATTTTTAATCAAATATATATAACACATAATAATTTAATCTGCTTAAGTGTAATGAAAGTAAACTTTATTTATTCAATAATTAAAAAAAACTATATCCAATAATAAATCACTTTAATTATAAAAAACAATTTGAAAATGACCTTTTTTTTATAATGAAGCTAAGAAATTGTTAAACTTGTCTATATTTTGAATATATATTAGAAATAATGTAATACTTAGTAGCAATAGATACTACGGCGGATTTGAAAGCCATCACAATAAATGAAGATACAACTGCTGTAAGAAATGGATGACCGCCAAAGACGTTGCTACCAAGTACAGATGCGTTGAAAAATTCGTCACTGCCTATAGTAGTCGCCTCCGCTGAATATACCCAAGCGCCAAAGCCTAATAAGGCCAAACACATAACAACCCATATCACTTGAGTTGAAGAAAAATGTAATGTATCCACAATAAATTTCCAGTTTCCCCCAAAGTATTGTACTAACCAAATAATTCGAAGTATAGACATGACTAAAGAAACAGTTACTAAACCGATTACAAAGTTGTGAACCCGACAAATTTCAGTCATTTTGGTAACAAATTCTATTTCTGATACATTATTGTACTTTTGTGTGGCCACATACATCAAACGTCGACGTCCGTCTAATACTAACACTATTATGATCATCATAATAACAATTAGCAAATCAAAAAAAGTTTGAAACTGTCCGAGTTCTGTAAGTCCTTGTTGAGTAAATTTGATTATAATAGGAATTATCAACCAAAATATCAAACACATGTAAAATACTACAAATAGTAAAGTTGTAAGATCAGTCAACCATGTAGCAAACACTGAATTGTATGGCACTGTTAAAACCTATTCAACAATATTTATTAAAAACAATAAGATAAATTTCAATAAATAAAATATGGGGGAATAAGATCTGGCCTTAAATAAAGTATATTTAAGCTTAATAAAAGTTAGACATCATTACCCGCGCCTACCTTACATATAATTTCATTTTATTATTTAATTACACTTTCCTAAAAATTTTTTAGAATACAACAAAAATGTTGTTATTAGTTTTAATAAATACATACGACAAAGGGGTATGACTAAGTTTTTATACCGAAGAAAAAGGAATTGAAGAATTGAATATTATTTTCACAAAGATAATATCAAACTTACAAAATGTAATCTATGTTTTTATTTTTACTAACAAACATTTAGTTAAATAATTTTAAATATCAATGTGATTATTTAAAAAAGACGCAACTTCTTACCAATATAGATGGGGTGTATAACAAATGTGTTGTAGTTTTGAACATAATTGAAAACATAGTTATGCAATCCACGTTAGGGGTATATAAATAAAACTCAATGATTAAACGTTGAGTTCTATTGTCAAGCCAATTAGTGTCCAGATGCTCTTGTACACTTAATATCCAAGAAGATTGTCCATTAAACAAATCTAGAATGTAACCAGGCTGTTCCAAATCCAAAAACACTGATGAAATAAAATTGCCCTTATTATTAAACTGAAAACAAAAGCTATTTGTATACATCCTTACACATTGATGGGAAATTAAGACGATTATCCCGAGATTGATGATGCCATGATGATTTTTCATTTTTATTGTCTGTTTTTTTATTCCATCCTTGTTCATAAGAACTAGTATCACTAATCCATTCGTTATTTTCTTCTTTAATACGATTTTGACGTATTCTTATACCTCCATTCATTATTTTACTATTATATAATCCGTACCAACCCCTGTCTTTAGCTGTAACAGTGTTCAAAATTTTCATTGACAAAGTGAGTTAAATATTAAAAAAAAACCTGCATAAAGAATTTTTATTAATTTATCAAAAAAAAAAAATTTTAATTTTTTTAAAAATATTTTCAAACTAAATATAGTCGGGAATTCAGCATAATGGACTTCATTATAGATTTTTATTTAACAATAATTAAAATCACAAATATAAAACGCATTAATATGCTTTATTCATAAAGAAAGAAATGAAAAAATAAAATTGATATTACTAAAGTCTAACAAATATGTTAGACTTTTAATAACAAATTGTTCATCTAGTCAAATTGTTGGGATATTTTTCTTTTTCTTTTTAAATAAAGTACAAATAAAAATCTTTAACTTGATATGGTAATTAATGTGTCAGATATCCCAAAATATTTTTAAAAATTGAAAACAAAATTTTTTTTAGAATAAATTGTGAGTTTTATTTACTTTAGCGGCCGATTTTTCATAGTAGAACAATCTACAGAATTTTTGTTTTTTTATATTATAGTACAATTTACAAGTTTTAATTTAATTTAGGTTAAAAATTGTCAGGCATTTCGATACATTTTCAAGAGAAAAAAAATCTGATTATACAGATAACTTTGTTAAAATCTTTTCTGTACTAAGTTTTAAGTGGATTTATTTAAAAGCATATTAAAAGAAATTTTTTTTTCTCTAGTATTGTCAATATAAATTTCTTTAAGATCCGTGTATTTAAAAAAAATATATAAGTATATCTTTATTATTTATTATATTAACTTTTTAAGGGTGAGTACTGTTCGAATCTTCAATATATATCTTACAGTAGAATACTACAAGATGAAATAGAAATAATATATCTGAGTGATTGATTTGCAAAAAAACATATGTTAACAAAATGTTTTTCAAATTTATTTTTTCTTATCTAGTAAAAAACTAATTTGTTAAAAAAAAAAGTAAAATTAAAGAATCAATTTTTTTAAATTGTACAGCCTTTGCAACTGAAAGACTTATTATTATGCCTCTGTTTATAAATAACAAAATCCCCGGACAAGAACCTGTTCTTTTATAACTTATGGAAACACTCAATCAGAGGGTTTAGAGATAAATATTATATCTAATGGGAGTATTGGACATAATATTATAATATACATATCTCCTAGATGAAGTGACCAACAGAAAAAATATTTCAATAATTGCCATGTAATAGCATTTTTTAAAATGTCTTAAAAATTAAGACATTAATTAAGAAATTTTTGCTACTCTACTGTTCTTAGTTATTAAATAGTTATGGGTAATAGAACACTAATATTAAGTTAAGACAATTTTATTTATTATTATATAATTACGTAAAGAAGATTCGTTTGTTATTGGCAATCCATTGTAATATTCTTTAACATCTAATTGTTTAATTAGTTGCTCAATCAAAAATGATTTCAGTCTATGATTTATTAAAAAACTGATATAATTACTTATCTTTTAAATAAAACAATCTAAATTACTTTTCTAAATCAATAACATTAGTTTTTATAAGGTTATTCATAAACTTTTTATACATAATATTGATTTTTATTATATGTGAAGGGTTATTTAACGAATATAACGAGCATATGCAACACATTGATGTTAATATTAAACAGACACATAATGTTGCTTCAGATCTAAAATGAATATTTAACTTCTGCTTTCGTCTTTCTACAGTCATCTATCAATTATATATTAATTTAAGCGAATTTTTAAAAACAAAAAAAAATTTTAATTATTTACCTGCATTATGTTTTCTGGAGGAGTGTAAAAAATTCGTTTCCTCACTCTCCTAATATGTTCAATCACTGAAATATGGTTTATTACATTTTTTTTGTAATTTTCTCGAAATTGGTCTAAATTAACTTCATATGTATCCAATAAATCAATTAAATATTTTTGATCCTTAAAATATTATCAAAAAAAGTTACATTTTCCCTTTCTATTTTTGATATATTTTAGTAATTTTGAAAGGTATCCGATTATAAAATAATTGAAAAATCTAATAACTTTAAAAGTACTTTACTAGTGTGAGTAAAAGTGTTAACAAAATGATAATATTATAATCTTAGTTATAAGATTATAATTCTTCAAAGTGAATTAATAATCGAGATTTTTCTCCACTACTATTTAAGTTATGAAATTTAATTTACTTTATTGATAAGAAATGCAATANACAAAAGTGAATTAATAATCGAGATTTTTCTCCACTACTATTTAAGTTATGAAATTTAATTTACTTTATTGATAAGAAATGCAATACCGTTGAATAAAAATATGAATATTGGAGATATTATGATGGTCTGAGGTATCGTAAATACTACTGCCATTAACCAATGTAAAGATTTAATTTTTCCAAATTTAAAACCGTATGCCACAATGTATATGCACGATAATATGCAAATTGTCATACAAATGAACCTATGTACATATTCTATTCATCAAACATCAAAGTGCATCTTAATTATCATTATATCTACCATCCTAATACAAGCCAATAATTTATCGTCCATTTTCTATTTTTTTTCGTGATAACTTTTGCCGGAATGTAAGGTAGTCTCTTGACAAATACTCTCTTCCACAGTGGAACTATATTAGAAAATTGTGGTCAAATGAATAAAGTCAATAAAAAAGAAAAATTAAAATTAACACTAAAATATTATAAGATTTGAAATTATGATGAGTAAGTATAGTAAAAATTAAAAACTAGTAAATCGAGTTGAATATTATAGCTAATATAATCAGCAATAATTTCAATATCAGATTAAAATGTATTATTGCAAGGAAAATTTTTTTATTATTATACAATTTTCCAAGTGCAATTCTAATTACAAAATACCTTTGGCGATAATTTCATCTTCTATTTGTCTGCCATATCTTGCACCTTTGCTAAACACAACGACTAAGTATTAAATAGATTAATTATAGTCGTATTTTTTATTAACTATTATACTTAAGACAATAGGAAGCAAAAAATGTAAAAAATATTTGTAGTAAATTGCATTGAATTGAAATTAAAACTTGTTCCAATGTTATTTCAAAATATAAGAAATTTTCTTCATTAGCTATAAATAAATATAAGTTAAGACTTTACAAATTACAAAAATTACAAATTATAATAAAGGATAACAACAATTTACTTTCCTTAAAATCGAAATACAGCAAACTTATCACCATATTTATCAAAATATTTAGACACATTGTTTTTGCTAATCTTTGGCAGCGTGTTAATACTGATCGTGGGTGGCTGATAGATGTAAAATAAAAGTTACTAGTACATTTAAAATGTCTACGTTTACCAATAAATGAATTGTAAACAATAGTTATGTACCTTGAGTCAAGGAAGGGCCTATCTACAATAATAAAAATGTTTTTTTCTATTTTCAAATAATTACCGTAGAACATCTAAGTTAAAAAAAAACTCTCATTCTACTTAAGGAAACTTAAATTATGTTGCTAACATACTTAAGAACTGTATAGTGGTTTTTTAAAAATATAAGCATTTTTTTTTCATTCTTTTAAATAGGTTTTTTTTGACCCAAGGTACAGAATAATAGCTAACAATTTATATGAATATATTAAAAGAAAAAGAAAAAATATATTTTTCTTTTATTTGTTTTACAAGACGTCTTCAAATGCCTTCAAAAGGCAAGGAACTTACCGAACAAAAATACTAGCCCATAAATGTTCATCTCGCAACAACAAGATTCCTTGTGTTATTACTTTACTAGACATAATTTGAGGGTCATTGATGTGTATGATATGATCGATCTTTTGATGATCCTCTGAAAGTGAAAACCATCGTTCCAAAATGAAATTCCATTTAATATTCCGTCGAATTTCTATGACGTCTACTCGCTTACAATACCATTCTGGTTTATCACCATAATTGTCATGCCACAAATGTATTGATTCGATTTCACCCAATGGAGCAGGCTCCAGTAAAATGAACCAATCGTCACTTAAACGCTGCAATACATCACAATTGTGACTATACAGCCAGTGGACCTGATTTATTTTAATACATATATTTATATTTTTAAAGTATATAACATATAAAAAAGTTCTTAATATATATTTACTCTGCTAGATGTTTTTGTACCATGTAACTGAATACAAACATTTGCCGATGTACCAGCATTCCCAGTAAACACTGTTATTAGATACACTTCTTCTTCCCACGGGTAGTTATCGGGTAAAATATGAATACCTCCCTAGAATTGTACACTATGAATACAAATATATAATAAATTATAATGAACTAACTCTTAAAATATCCAATTCGTCTTGGTACTTGGCCCATAAAAGTAATGAAATGAATATGACTAGTAGACTTACAAGAACAACCTCACAAACTGCATTTTTTTCTACGGATTCTGGATGAAAAATCTCACTTAATGGATCCACCGGATTTGGCAACGGCAAAACAGTACTACTAAACAAAGATAGATGGTTGGTCTGGCAATGAATTATAGACTGTGAAGTTAATGGTCCAACCTATAATACTTTGAATTTTTAGAATTATTGAAAATATTTAGATCTTAATATTTTTTATTGATGTCTAATGCATAAGCGGCACATCGGGGGGAGGGGCCTAGGGGTGCTTAGCACCACTTAAAATTTTTTAGTCCTCAGAATTGAATCATTGCTTCAAATTTTATACTAACTATAATTTACTTTGAACTTAGATTATAAATATTTTCAATCAATGTTATTAATGATGGGCACTACCGAGTGAATACTATTAAAGCTATTCAATATTCTGAAACTATTAAGAGGAACGAATGTTTTTCGATAGTATTGAGTTATCGAACTACCAACTGTCAAATTTAACCATGAATGATATGATCACTAATCACATGTAATCACTTATTCAGAATAATGTATAGGTTAAAATAGCTAAATAAAACAATAAATATCATAATGATGAACAAAACACGTTAGCACAGTAAGGTTGAAGTACATTGGACATGGCATAGTTGAGACAAGTATAAATGATATCTGATAGTAATTAAAATCACTATCAAAAAAACGCTTCGATACGAATCTATTTATAGTATATAATTGGTGGATTATTCTAAAAGCAACATCAAATCCTATTTTTTTGATTTATAAGTATGATATATAAATAAATACTTAATAATTTATAGTTATAATTATAATAATTAAGCTTAGACATAGATAAAGTTTATTGAAATAAAAATCATTATTAAAAGTATTTTATTATGCATTAATATTGATTTATTATGTCATTAATAATTTATTAATAAAATATTGTTGTATGTCTGATAAGGGGTAAAGCTCCTGCAAGTCACTTCACTAAAAATTATTCTAGCCTCCCCAAGAATTTAATCTTATGTCCGCCTATGATCCTATGTACACAAATAATAATACCTTTACTCTATTGTTGATCCATTCCATCCCATTCCAATGCAAACATTGAGGACTAAATAAACTGATTGTAAACATAACTTTTAATGTTGAGTTCTTTACATTTTTACTTGCCGATTTGATGTCTTTCTATGTAAATCAACTATTTTGAAATTCGTTGTAAAAAGTAAAACTTTTATATATTTTACCGTGCTAGGATAAATTCCTATGTAATGTAAATCATTTTCATGCTTACTTAGGGGCAACAATTTTAACTTATGGGTTTTATTTGATAATAATTCAATTGTATACATTTCATTTGTCATTATATCAACATCAGGCCTCACATTTCGAACCCATGAAAACTTAATCCATAATAATTAAAATTGTATTTTAAAATATTAATTATATTTTTATTTAGAAGTTTTTTTTTATTTTTCATTTCTTTAAATTAGCTTTTGAAATTTTAAGTTTATTTAGTAAAGTTAAAAAGTTTATTACTTTTTGTAAAAGCAGATATAAATGGTACTATAGAAGTAATTACCTCTCTCCAATACTATAACTATTATCAAAAGAAAAATCCTCTTTCTAAAAAATAACTCTCACGTTTTCTAAAATACTTAAATGCACTTACTCCTCAAATTTTTTTTTCTCTGCGTATTTTGGAATTTAAGAAATAACTGTTTTAATAACAAAGTAGTTAGAGCACGGCTTAATATAAAATTAAAAATCATGTTAGTAAAAATTTAGACAATATTTTTGTAATTAAAATGAATTTTAAAATTACTGAACAAAATTAACTTTAAGTTATTACAATTGTAATAATAACTAATACTCTTGACAAGCATGGTCGCCCGCAGAGGGGGTGTTTGCCCCCCCTGGATTTTGGAAATACATTTTTAAAAATTATAACCAATCTTTATGTATAATTATAATTTGCAACAGAACAACCGCGAAGACTTCAATTTTTATTTAGTAATGACTCATGAATATATATAATAATTATATATTTTTATATATATATATAAATATTGCAATTTTCAGTTAATAAACACTTTATTTAATGTTACTTTTTGGTATTTAGTTTTTTTTAGGCCCCTTCCTGATAAATTTTCTGCGGGCACCCATATTAACAAGTACGACAGTACTTGTAGAAATGTTTCCTATAGTACCAGAACTAATCTCTAATTGATTTGAGCCAATTATACTGACAATCAGTACCGTATTAACTATCATTTGTGGCCTAGAGTAATCACTTATTTGATACCCATATTAAATATATTTTTAAACAAATAAATCTTAAGAAAAAAAAAGGTATTCATATTTTTATGGGGCTTTTGAAATATATTGCACCCTAGATCACGTGCTCTCGTTGACCCTCTTTAGCATAGTATGCCGACAATCTGCGGAAACAAACAAAATAATAATTGGACAAATATATCAGTCGAGGAGACGGTTTTAGTCAGAAAGCGGACAAAATCATTTAAGGTTAATAAAATATTTTTTTCGCTTATATTAACGCCGTATGTTAACATACTTGATATAGTTCAGATCACTAAAAGAAGACTCATATTACAAAAAAAATTGCCTAAGATATTAGACATTTCCAAGTAACGATATAAAAAATACTTACAAGTAAATTGCCAGTCATATTACTAATAGTGACAAATAGTATTCTAACGATCTTTATATCGATTTTTAGAACAAGCACTGATACATCAGATGCCTCATTAGAAACATTAGGCTTTATATTTATAGTATATTGCATTGTCGAATTAATTTCTGTTTTGTTTATTTTCATGTATATATCAATGGGATTTTTAAATGTATAAGTCGCCATGATCTTTGAAGGTCGGGAATCACCGAATTTTACTAATTTTAGTGATAAAATTGTTGAGAGCAGTTCTGTTTCTTTCATTTCTGAAGGCCATAAGTTATTTTTTATTTTATAAGCCTAAATAATTAGAAAAAATTTTAATTAAAATATAATAAGTTTAGTAATTTATCGACATACACACAATGCCCATTTATCACCACTCGACAATATCTCCTTTGTAAACGCATTGCTAACTGAAAAACTTTCACTTGAGTAAGCATAAGTACCATTGGCTTGAGGTTTTATGACCTATGTACGCAAATATTATATTTATAATTAATTCTTCTTCTTCTTTTTCCTAGCCTTTATTCCAACTTTTTTGGGGTTAGCCATCCTTATCCTCAACTTCCACTTAATACGATCTCCCACACAGGAGTGGATCCAGAACTCTTATTTGGGGGGTAGTCATCGGAAATAGACTGGTTACGGTGACTGGAGACTACCCAGTGGGTAGGGAGGAATTCTCCTAATTTCCTCTTAAAAAAATGAAAGGCTGCTAAAACTAAAAAATTTTTTTTAAATGGCGGTACAAATTGTTTTTGAGGTTGAGGGTCGTATTACCCACTAAGATGTTTTCCTTTCAGTCCACGTTGAAGTTTTTATAATGGAGAACTATGATATTAACTTTTAATCCAATGATAAAAATAACAAAAAATGTTAATTTTTGAAAATTTGAAATAAAAAATACGGTAAAATATAAACTATTAACTAAATATAAATATGACTATAAACTTATGGGAGTATAAATAAAAGAAATCTTAAAAAATAATCAAACTTTAACACGTTGACGAAGGTGGGTGTTACCGGTGATACCCAGACTGTTTTCATTGATAGACGATGGAAGGCACCCGTGCCACCCGTATATTTCTTCATTTGACTTAACTTCCTTAGTTTAAAATGTTATTACATTTTTCTATTCCATTGTTTACAGATGCGTTTACAGACGGTTTTCAAGTTTAGTATTTAACTCAAAGTTTAATTTTTAAAAAAACGACAGTAACTTTTTTTTATTGTTAATCTATCTTGGCTTCTATAGCCATTATCACATTACCTGTGTTACAATATTCATATTTAAACAAATTTACGATTTAACCATTATGCAATTTAAATTATAGTTATTATATGTTCAGAAAATCCGTTAATGTTCTAATTAACCCACATTTCTTTTAAATTAGCAAAATATAATTAACAAGATTCAATGATAGATAAACGGAGAGTAGAATGGTTAAACGTTTTTAATGTTGCGGGAAACTAAAAAAATTTATTATTCCTGATAAATGTTTTATGTGTTCATAGCTTAAACTTATTATATGTTTATGTAACTTATTACATATAAATTACATAAATACTTAATTTACCCAACATTTTATGTGTAAATATCTTAAAATATTAACATTACACATTTTATGTTATATATTATATGAAAAATATTTTATTTCTTGAAGTATCGTTGATCTAAATAAGGTAAGTCAGTCAGAGATGAATTACAGAATTGATACTCAAAAAACAATAAATTTAATTCTGATATCTGTTATTTTGTTCTGTTAAAATTATAAATCTACGATATTTTATGAGTCTTTTAAGATAGATTGAGAAGGCCAATTTATAATGTTAATTTCAAGTAGTGCCATTAAATTTTCATGAAGTCCAATCATTGTTTAAATCTAAAAATTGCTTTGTTCACACATTTTCGTATTTTTAATAACAAATTGTCCGAGTTAATAATTATTTTATACCTATTTATTTTTAGTTACTAAAACATTACTTACATACATTGTGTATCCAAAGTCAGTATTTATATGATTGTATTCGTCAAGCTCATCATAGCTTAAAGCATCAATTAATCCATAATACGTTAGAGCACTATTGATGTATTGTAATTCTTCTCGTATCTATATATTAAATATTATTACAGTTACTTAGTTTGTAAAAAGGTAATAATATGTTACATTGTTCATAGCCGACATAGAATGCCTCGTCGAATTACGTTCTTGATATATCTTTGGTTGAATGTTATTTGTAAACATTTTTATGCAGCTTAAAATTATCCTAAAATAGTTTACGAATCAAATTAAACAACAGATTAAAAATCGATTGTTATTTACTTTTTAACCGCATTAATTCTGTCAACTACAGTTATTCGGCCAATTTGAATAAACGACTGATATATATTATATAAAGACTTAGTAATCTTACATAAATGTTTAGAAATTTCAAATGAACTTTCAGAATTTATACTGCCATTACTTATTTCAAAAAAAATTTTTATAAACTTCTGTAAAACTAATATTTTACGATGATTGCACCATATATCTATACAGACTTCGTCAAATACCTAAAATAAGATAATAATAAACCCCTTAAATTACATATATATTTATTACAGAGCAATTCATTATGAAAAAGACACTTATTTTCTAGGAAACTATTAAAAATTTTTAATTTTCGCCAAGGAAAATATTGTTTAATTCAAAAAACTCTACTACTATATGTAGTTAAATAATTTTTTATGCTAGCCTTTTAGGGATTAATAAAACCTTAATTTTAATATCTTAAAAGGAACTCTATTTTTTAGTTTAATGATATGATAAAAATATATTTCAAATAATTTTCAAATAATTTTGTTCTTATAATTTTTTTATCCGATGAGCCGATTATCCATGATTGTCGCTATGCATCCTCTTACATATTAAATTTTTATCTTTCTTATTACTCCACTCATTTATCAAAGCATTCTCATCATTGTAACACTCATTCTCTAATAAACTACCACACATTCTGACTTATACAACATAGTTGATCTAGTTACAGTCTTAGAGGTAAAGACTCACCTTTTAGCCTAATTGGGATTCTTTTATCGCGCAAAATATCAGACGCGGCTCTCTATTTGATCTACCCAAACTTAATCCTTTCTTACATCCTCGCCAATGCTACATTTTTTTGTACAAATAATTCTAGACATTTAATATTTTCCATCTTACCTATCACATACGTCCTCGTTTATTGTAATTAATTTCATCGTTTCATGAGACGTTTCTCGTGTTCTTCTCTTATGTTAAATTTCATACTCTATACATGTGCAGTATATTCCATTTTCCTTCTACTAATCCTTAATCCTTCTTTTTTAAGAGCCAATCTTCACATCTATAGCCTTTGATTAATTTCCTTCATATTTCTTTCTATTAACACTATATAATCACATACACCATGGTACCTCTCCCTGTATATTTAGAGTAATTTTATCAATTACTATAGAAAATACATTGAAAAAATACTTAGTACTTAATAGAATAAAAAAAAGTACCTAATAGGATATTTTGGTATCCTACTCTTATTTGAAATCCTCTGTTTCTCCTCATTCAATTTTTACTTTAGTACAAGTACCTTCATATATACCATCTATTACATCAATATACGTTTTTGAGGCTCATTTTTTTCATTAATGTTCACTTTAAAACCTTTTTTAGCACTTTATTATACACTTTCTCCAAATCTGTGAACATCATATAAAACCTTTTCTTCTTCTTCCTATACTTTTTTATTAGCCGTCTCACACAAAATAAGGGCTCCATCATTGACTTTTCAGCAAAACTCCAAACTGGTTTTTAGTTACCAATGATTCATTTTTAATGTTGAATTCAGATTTTTTATCTAGAGGGGACACTAACCATTGGTAAGAGTAAAAAAAAATTGTTTTTGCTATATTTCCATAAAGTTACTATAAAAAATTATTTTTAATTGAATATTCAATGATATAGCCCATCATTTTTCAGAAATAACTATATTATCATTGTCACCCTGAGTTTGTCAGGAGCCTATCAAAATGCTTAGAAAACACTAGCACACCTGAAGTATATCTAAATTCAATATTACTCTCTTCTTATTCTCTTAACTAGTATTTTTTTCCCAATCTTCACACTATGATTATAAGCTTTATGCCTTTTAATTTCTACATTCCCGTATGTCATCTTTATTTTCATTTTTAAATAATTTTAAAACGCTATCAGTTGATTAGATAAAAAAAACTATAAGAACAAAATTATTTGAAATAAATTTTTCTATTAAACACATTAAACTAAAAATAGAGGTTCCCATTAAAGAAAATTTAATTTTAAGTTTTTATATATTATATTATTTATTGAATTATAATTTAGTATAAGATAAGCATGCATCTTATTTTTTAAAATAACTAGGTCACCTCTTTAGTGTTACCTCAAACCATAATAGTTATGACTTAATAGCTAATTCTGTTCTTCTGCCGAGGGACCTAATCAATAGAATATTTTTTTAAATTGTTTTAAGACTATCATTTATATTATTATAAAGTTAAACTGGAGAATGGCGATCATTTTGACGGTACTTGATATAACCCAAAAGCTTTTTGTTGAAATATTTAAATTTTATTTGGAAATTAAGTATTAATTTTTTGGTCACATTACTTTAATTTCAATTTTATTAAATTAATTTTATAATATAAATTTAAAATAATATTAATTATTATTATTTGATTGAATATGGACGGTATTATTCTCTTAACATACACTTTACAATCATAATTTGACGCGGTCGCATTGCACTTCCGGCTTTACAGCTGGATGGCGACTGCGACACAGCTACCTCTCCTCGTCCGACAGGTCGCGCGACGCCGAGTGACCGCGGGTGAGGAGAACCGGTCCAGGCCGCCGGCCACTAACAATATTCACTATCATACTTCATTACGGACAATTATCGTCTTTCCATCTGTCACATTGACTAATAATATTGGTTAAAATATATTGTATTGCTGTTAATAATAGTGTTATTACTAGTATCAATAAAAATACTTAGTGGTTATTAATTAATTGTTACTTTATTACTTAAACCTCAACAAATTTAATTCAATTAAGTATAATTTAACATGATTTAAAGAAATTAAACATTGCCTGACAAAATTTAGAACTAATTATACATAAGTAGAGAAAAATATAAAAATCATGATGAATATTACCATGTACCAAAGTAATGGTTAACGAAAAATGGAGATGTATTTTTCGTAAGAAAAATTTGTAATTTTACCACTATTGGTCATATTTTATATGTATATAATGATAATAAAACAATCTTACTATGTCTCCACATTTTTCCCTATATATACGAGTACAATACAGTGTAAAACTATCGAGTACGTATAAAAGGGGAAGAAGAAACAATACCCCCTACCAAAAAGGTGTCTTCTGAATCCGCGCGTAAAAACTATTTTATAAATTTTTCATTAAAATGTTTTTAACATACTGGATTGCTTTTTGATAATAATGATCTCATATCAGCAACATTTTTTGTTTCATTATATCGGTCCATTAATTGTGATATAAAAGAAACCATTCCTATACAAAAAAAAATATATAATTTAATTCCATATCATTTAAAAAAACTAAAACGCACTTCCGATATTTATATTTTTTGAGTTTTTACTAAATATTTTGTATTGAGCATGATTGTAAAGGCAATTGTATGGGTCTTCACTTATACAGGCACTTCCTAAATATTAAAATAAAACTTGGTTTATCTATGTAAATCACTTTAATGCATATATATACTATAGCCGGATAAAGAAAAGCTTGGAGTGATTGCAACTACTTCTGTTTTTTTTTTTTTAAACACTTCATTTAAAAATAAAAGAGGAAGACTTATAATTCAAAATATTGCCTATAAATCATTATTAGAAAAAAGTAAAGTTAAGCTTCTACAATTTTCCTGGTTTCTATGAATGGATTTAAAAATTGAAATTTGCACCAGAACTACTTTTATAATTATCCGAATACTGCAAATTTTTTCAATTGTGTCTTTCAACTTTATACGAGCCAAAATATGAATTTTCATGAACATTTTTATTTTGACCACCTATTTAAACTAAGGGGTAAGACGACGAAAACGATAATAAAACTTTGTAACCAAAACTATTGTAAAATAATTTATAAGAGATAGGTCTAAAGTTTCGGTTTTCAAAGATTACATAAAATCACGCAAAACATGAATTTCTAAACACAACTAAAATTAACGCGCGTACATATGTACTAGAACTAGTAAATAAAAGTGTTCCATAAGAGTCTTTAATGCTATCAAAGATGTTGCGTTGTGTATGATTTATTTTGAAAAATACTGAATACGTTATCTTATCCTGACTTACTCTACTAAAATTGTTAAACCTAAATCCGGCATAGTTAAACATGATGAATTGTTACCGTATTTTTTCGTTACATAAGTAAGCTCCACTGTAAGGCCATTGTTGGAAATAGCTAAAATGATTACTGTATTTTCTAAAAATGTATCAAAAACTACAATAGGCTTATTAGATCGATGTACAAGTATACTATCGCACATAAACGTAAGACTATCACATGGCTCATTGACACCTTCTAACAGCATATTCTCTTGTAAAATAATATCGGGGCTATTCTGTATGTAATATTCATAAATAAATCCACCACCCATCAAAGTATCAAACTTTGTGCAATTGAGTTCGTAATTCATATCTTCGATGTTTTTTGAAGTGCAATAGTAATCACAGTTTTCCATACAATCTGCCTTGACTATGAAATTTTTAGTATCATTTAAAGGTTTATACCCAAACCTTTTTGCATATTTTCTATCTGTACTCATAATAATCGTGAAATGGTAAGTTCTTGTTTTACTATAATTAAGTATTATATGCCTAACAGGACCTGAAACGATACAATATTTTAAAACTGAAAAAAGTTTTAAATGGCCTAATGTTAATTTGTATATCAATATATCAAACTTTTCGTAACATATTTTCCACAAGTATTATTATCATGTTTCATATTTTCCGTCCATTCACACCACATAGTATAAATAAAATGCTTGCTACATTCATTAGGTATTTTACATCCGGAATCAAATGAACCACGTAAATCTAATTCTATTATTCCATCTTTAATCTGTTGATCTTCAGAGTACGTAACTTTTCTAATACTTTTTAATGTGAATTTAATTGACAATTTTGATGTTTCTTTGATTAAATAATTTTGTTAGAGCTATATTGTATAATTCAAAATTATATATACACCTTTTAAATCCATTTTAAATATGTTCGATTTCTCGCAAATTAAAATATAATTGTGTGATATAGTTTTCTTGGTTTTTAAGCTTCTACTCATATTTTCAGATGCAATACTCCTAATACAGAAACCTTAGAATGAAATTAATTTCATAATTTTAGTACTAACCATTCAAAATTAAAATCACTTCCATATATTTTCATTAAGTAGTTGCTGGAAATATTAATCCAAAGAATCATTATGACGACGTTTAATCTGTTATCACCCGTAACCATTAAAATTTTTTCAATAAAACATTTTTATCGACTTTCTATAAAATCATTTTAATTTTTAATTTTTAAAGAGAAAAAAGCGTGTATTGGCCGATTATATGAAATACAAGTCTACAGGATTATAATCAATAAAAATATAAAATAATAAAAGATTTAATTATAGAATGATTTATTTTATCAACATTTGTTGAAAATTACATAAAACATCTCAGAATTAATGGGTTCTTCCAATATGTTTAAACTTAGTTTATTATATATCTTTTTTTTTTTTTCATTTTTTGTTGTTTAGTTACCTTAGAAACTATTTTTTGCTTCAAAAAGTGTTATCAATTATTGTAATATCCCTACCTTAATAAATTTTAACAGTATAGTACATAACTTAAACTTACTGATAGTAACTCATTATACTACAGATAAATTTATATTATTGTATACGTCCCATGGTTTTAATAAGAAATAAAGTTAAGCAAAAATTATATCAATCAAATGATTTATTTCATGAAATTTGCTACTAGAACTTCTTCTTTTTCTTCGCCTTTATACCAACTACTTGGGGTCGACCACCTTTATCCTAAACTTCTACTTGACACGATCTGCTATATCATTTACGCACACAGACGTTCATATATCGCATTCAATAACATCCCTCCATCTCTTTTTTGGTCTTCTTTTATCTCTTCTTCCTTCAACATTCATTTCTATAATTGTTCTTTCAGCTTCCAATTCCTCTCTCCTCATAAAATTACCAAACCATCTAAGTTTATTTTCTTTCATATTATCCACAATTGATGCTACACATATACTTTCTCATATATATTCGTTATTTATCCTATCTTCTCTAGTGATTCCATTCATATATCTACCATTCTCATCTCTGCTTTACTTTTTTGTCTCTACCTTCTTATAAATTTGCTACTAGAACTAGTGATGGGTATTTTAAATTATCGAATAACTATTCGAATTGTTTTTATACAACCAAATAGTTTATTTTTAGCATAAACTATCGAATAGTTTTAAAAACTATTCGATTAGTTCTACCTAAAATTTTTATTCAGTACACTTAATTATAATAAGAAGATAATTAACGAATACATAAAATAAATTATTATACAATTAATAATAGTAAAAATTAGTGATGGGCATTTTCAAATATTTTAAACTATCGATTAATTATTCGAATTGTGTTTATACTACCGAATAGTTTACTTTTAGCATAGACTATTCAAATATATTGTGTAACTATTGAATAGTTCAATAGTTACTATTCGATATTTCCCATCACTAACTAGAACACAACTAAAAATATAATTAATTCATTAAAATGTTCATTTAGATTATAATTTATTACTAATTATTTTAAATTATAACAATCTATACAGTTATAAGTTATTTATTCTTATGGTTAATATAATACATTAATGAATAAAGTATAATTTTATAAAAAATAAAATTATAAAATTTTATATACTTCATATATAACATATTATTTAAAAATACAGATAATCATTAAAAAATAATTTGTTTAGTTTCACATTTTCTTATAAACTATTAAACAAAATTTATTAGGTGATATATAAAACTTTATAAACTAAAAATTTACAAAATAATTCGTTTTAATTAAATAATTGGTAAATCAATTCCATTTTTTGTATTACTTGATTGTTTATGAACCATACAAGATCGAGCAACTGATTCAAATAGTCTAATAGTAGATCAAAATTAATAAATTAAAAATAATAAATAATTTTAAATTTGAGGATATAGGTGTTCAATTTATTTTCTGAAAACTAATTCCTATTAATATAAACTAATTATAATAACATGTAATATAAATTTATATTTACTTTTCTATTTCAGGTGCACAATGAACAAATTCATGTTGCCAAAACTTATATGCTGGATTCTTAATTAGTTCAATAAAAGTAATCAACAGACCCCAAGGATGAGGTCTATTAACAATAAGCCTCTCTAAGAGAACCCTGCAGTAAACACATATATACTATAACAACTACTGTTAAATTTTAAAATTCATATTCTTGAATAGAAATATATAAAGTAGAATCATTTTTACTGACCTTGTTATTTGTTCTTGTATAGCTTCACTATTGGCTTCAGCAAATAAATATAATAGTGTGCAGCTAAAATAATGAGTATGACTATTAGGAAAACGTAGTTGGTTAGCAATCGCATTTAAAAACAAATAACGACCTGAAATAAATAGTATATAAATAAAATTGTTATATAAATTATATATTCACAAATTTATTAATTTGAAGTACACACAGGATCATGAATACTTAATATTTAATTTTAGACACTAATTTTTCGGAAATTATTGAAAATTATTAATTTTTGTAAAAAGAAAAATTATTTTATTAAAATAACTACAGTTTTGTGTGATTAAATAATATATTTTTAATCCTATAATGATTAAAAACCTTAAATTTAATTTTATGAATAATTATTAGGGAACTCCTATTAATTTCTATGAGTAACTGAGAAGCTATTAAAATGACTTTAGAGTTTTTTTTTATGTCCGCTGCTACTAGATTTATTTTACTCAACAATAGAATTAAAGCTATCAAGCTATAATTTTGAAGAATTCCCTTTAGTCCCAGTAATAAAGAGAAATGTCCTAAAAAAATAGTTGTCAAATAATAGTCAATGTATATATTTTTAATTTTCACTTTATATTAAAATAACTTTTTAACAACTGAACAACTATTGAACATTTTTTATTTGTAATATTTCAGACATTCATCAATAATTAATCATGTAATTTTCGGTAGATATAATAAACTACTCTATTTGAATAATACTTGGATCAAAGTAAAATTGTTAGTGGTAAAATTTAGTAGAAGTATCTTTATTTCAATATAATATACTTTTTTAAAAAATTCGATTATTAACAAAACTGTGGGGGCTTAAAAAAAATCATTTCAAAATTTTCTTTCTTTCCTTTTTTTATAATATTACAAAAAATTTCTTTAAACCTACATTAAATTAAAGCTAACACAATGTAATTTAAGATAAAAAATAGCACAGGCAAAGTGTACATATACCAGTATGAGCTCTACCCACCCATGCTACTTACTCTTACTATGGTTTTGTTGCTGTAATGGATAAACGGTCTATTAATTAGAAAAATTGTAAAATCAAAATGATTAGTAAATTTTTTTTTCTATCACTTTATAAAGTTAAAAATAGGAGTTCCCATTTAAGAAAATTAAATTTTTGGTCTTTTAAACCTGAAGGTATAAAAAAAAATATTAAAAAAAACTATATATTATTGTTGTTTTTTGAACTTAATATTTTTTCTCTTGTAATGATACTAAGAAGTCTATAAAGCGCTTAATAATAAAGTACCAGGACATTGACTTTTAGTATATAATAAATAAATAAGTATATATATTACGTTTATAACAAATTAACAATACATAAATATTGCGAGTAGTCCACACAGAGATGATAGAAGGGCAACTTATATTACCATCCATACTGATCACACAACAGTCAATTAACAGTAAAGCAACAATAAGCTGAACCCTCCGCTACTTTTATACACTGTATGAACTATACATCACACTCTTTACAAATAATTAAAACTCTAAATAGTTTCTGAGAAAATATGTGATTTATCAAATTTGTATCACTCTGTATAATTGAATAATTTAAATAATATTACTTAGAAAATAAATTTTTAATAACCACCTTCAGTGTCAAGGTCCACTGACAAATTTTGAAATATGTCCATATGTGCTGAATGAGCAATTGTAGAAGTGTTAGGCACTAGACCTTTGCTTCTTATATGTTGAATGGCTTGAGTGCCAACATACAAAACAATAGCATTTAATAATGATAAATTATAACGCATTCCTGGTTCACAACAGCTCTGCTGCATTGTAGAACGAATTTCTGATAAAAATGTGACTGGAGCACGAGTTTTAAGGTATAAATCGAGATCCTACAAAATTTATAATGATTTTATTCAGAAAAAATTCAATTTTCAAAGTAGACTACTTTTTTAAAATTTGTTGGCTGGATATAACACTGAAAATCAGGACTTATTTTCGGAGACAATGAAATTTCTTGAAGAATGTCTACCTTCAAGTTGGGTGTAAATGGATCTGGTAAACGCATATTACGTGGGAATGCAGATAATATTAAATTTCTCATCTAAATATAAAAATATAAATATAAATAAAAAAAAAAAATTGTTTTGTCATTTTATTAAAATAAAGATTGTACATACTTGAATACAATTAGGAGGTATAACATCACAAAACCCATAATGAAATTCACATAAAAACTCTGGAAAGTCATGTAGCAATATGAGAAGTATACGTAATGTCCCTTTATATAACAAGTGAACAGGTTTTGCAAGCTCAGCATTTCTTAGAAATGGTGCCAAATATTTAAATAAATCAATTAATAATTGAGCATAGAAATTCCAACCTTGGACATCAGTTACTGGAGCTTGATCATAAGAACGTTGTCTCTAAATGTATAGACAATTTATTATAATATTAATGATTAAAAAATATATAAGTATACATGAACTATCATTAATAATTTATTTTATTTTCCTACTAATATTTTAAATAAAATATTTTTTTTACTTTTTGTTGTGGTGTTAATCCTAATAGTCTGCCAATAAATATGCGATGAGATATTAATTCCAACCAGGCATATGCAAAACCAGGAACTTTTTTTGGTCTAAGTAAATGAAATGTGTGGCAAAAAGCTGCTAGTATCTAATAAAAAAAATTATTTTGATTTTAACATTAACAGCATATGGAACATAGAAATTTTCAACATGATGAAATTTTACTGGGTAATTTATTGATTCTAATACAGGATCTGGTGTATTTAAATCTAAAAATAGTGTCACTAATATTCTATGATAGGGTAACTGGTGAAAATCAGTAGCTTGTACATCATGATCTTGAAGTAACACACCAACAATAATTCCTAATACCTAAAAATATTTTCATAATAAATTATAACAATCAACTATTTTAATAAATAGTTACTTTATTCAATAAATTAATTTTAGTAGTAATAGCATTGGCATCACCCGAATGTTTAACTAATAACACAATAAGTTTGACATAAGCATCAATTGTGTGAAAAAGTTTTGCTCGTATTGTTGATGGTGATTGTGTTTGATTTGGTATTTGACGGTAACATAGTTCTACCATCATCTGTGTACTAAGTCTAAAGAAACGAGTTATAATATCATCAGACTTCAAAATTCCTTGGACATTCATCTAAAACAAAACATATTGAAGTAATTTTCTAAAATGTTATGAGTAATTATAGACAGCTTTAACTATTTATAACACAAACAAAATAATATATTATCAATAATCTTCCTTCTTACTATTATTAAAGCTTCTTAATTTACTTACTTGATGAATATAAACACTAAAAGTTTTTCCAGGATCTCTATTTGGCGAAGCACTATAAATAGTAAGCCACTCTTTTAAAAGATATTCAGTTTTTTCCAGTAAACCTGGAGGATCATCAAAATCTCTTTCCTAGTTCGAAATTAATTTTTATAATTTTAAAGAATAGTATAATATATAATAGATGTAAAAATTAACCAAATTTTACTAACTTGTAAAATTCCATGCTGAATATGAGTTGAAGAATTACTATTACTGTCAGTATTACTCGTTCTATCAACAGTTGTATTCTCTGTTAACGATGATCTCAATACTTCTATAATTGCTGCCAAACTAAAAGTATAATTTTTGTTTTATATTTTCTATATGTTAATTTTAAGTTAATTTGTTAATTGAAAGTATGATTTAACAATTTTTTTTAAACATATATCATTATGCAGTGGTTTTATATGTTAGTTCTATACGTATTTAATTAATTAATTTTTACTAACCCATCAGGTACAGGACGACCACTAAGTATGATTGTATTTAATGCATCAATAGTTGCTTGTAAATGAATTTCAGTTATTGGGGAATTGGATCGATTATCAATTAAATAATATTGTAAAAATTGTTTAACATAAGCCATAGAAACATAGTTAGTACCATTATCCATTGACAAAGCCAAATGCATATCATACATACTAATATTGACCATACCCGCCCTAATTAGCACATCAATTGCATCTAAATTAAATCTTAGTTCATCTCTTGACTCCACGATAGCTCTAAAAATAAATTATATAAAAGCTAATATATTTTGAACCTGAGGAGGTGTAGAGTACACTGATAATTAGAATATAAACTGAAGATTTTTAAATATATGATCAGGCATCATGATTATAAAATTTGAAAAAAAAAAAATTAAAGCAAATAATCTATATATTGTATAAAATGTGGCCCAGTGATTTTATTTTTTAAAACAATTACAAAATATTAATAACTCTTCAATAAATAAATAAATAAAAAGGTAATTTTTTAGTTTTAAATAGTTAAATTACATAATTGTATAGTATTTGGGATTGAGGCGAGGAAAAAGAAGAAAGAAGTTAAATTACATAATAATCAAAAGTTATGTCATTTAAAGAGTATTACAACCTTAATTACTCTTATAAAAGATAAAAATTTATAATAAAATTTTCACTTGTAAGATAATAACATTGTTAATTTTTTAATACAAACTTTGTCAATGTTTTATTTGTCCATTGTAAATTATAGGCACGGGGATCTTGAAATGCTCTAAATATACTAAGATGCAAGTCACGATATTTCATAGCCAGATCTAAATCTTGATTTGAAGGAGAACTCAACCCATCCAAATAACTTTCAACAACCTAAAATAAAAATTGATACTTAATTGTTGATTTTTGTATTTCTATATTATTTTTGTGTAGTCTATATGAAATAATAATAATAAATTTAAAAAAGTTTACTTTCGAAAATTCTGTAAATTATTTAATTGATTAGTGGTATAATCATAATTATTTATAAAATTGAGCTATGTTGAATCACTTTGTAGTAATTTAACTATAAATACACAAAATACAGTTTACCTTATTAATAACATTAGCTGCAGTAATAACATCACGGCACCTTCTAAGAGTGATTAATACTTCTAAAATACCATGTAAATTTGCTGCCTGGGTTGTATTAGATAGAATTCTTTGATTAGACATATATAATTGTAAAAGGTCTTCAATTTCATTGATAAGTTTCTCATAAACAAGTGATATTTCATCAGGAGGTAAATTTAACCCCTTAAATTAAGAAATTATTATATCAAATTTTACAGTTAAAAAAAAAAAAAAATACAAACAGCTTTGGGCATAAATAATGAAACTGCCTCTCTGTCTAATTGTTGGAATCCAGGAATATTTCTAGCAAATTCTTCATAAATTCCTATCATTTGAGATGGTGGTAAACCTAGTTTATTACGAAGTGTATCTGGTAAGAACTCAGCTTGACCACTAACTACAGTTTGATCACAGTAACGACGACCTTCTATCCTGGATAAATTACGCCTTTCATATTCCTGTAAAATATTTAAAAATTTAAATAATAATAATAATTAAAAGTAATAATACTATATGTAACTAACATTTTTGAGATATTTATCAATTTCAACTACTGCTTTTTCAGTTGCAGTTTTTTGAACAAAAGCACAAGCAAGTTCCAAATTATCATTTACACAAATAGTACATGCTTGATCTATCATTTCTTTTTGAGCTTGAGTGGGTGACTACAGTAAAATAAAATATTAAGCAAATAATTTTTAAATCAAATTATAAATTTTGTATAATACTACTTTACGTACTATTAAAATGCTTAAAAAATGCTGCTTTAAATTTGTAGTTAAAGCTTGAGTAATTTGTTCACGACATGTAATCATAGCTAAACCAGAAGTCAAATTTCTTACCATACAATGAGCAGCTTTTCGTAAATGTGTTTCATCTGAATCCATACCAAAGTCCTAAAAATTAAATTTAAATTGAAATAATATATTTGATATATTAATAAAACCTATTAAATACTCTTTAAATCAGATGTATACAAAAATTTGGGAATTGACATTTTTCATACATAATTAGTAATATATAGAAAATTTTAAAATCAATATAACAAAACAAAATAAAACTTTTATAACTACTTTTTTGTAATTTCATAAATTAATTAAACTGATTGATTGTTAGCCAAAATAGAAATAAATGTAAACTTTTGCATATATTTATAAAACAAAATAATATAATAAAAATGACTGCTTGAACAAAAAAGTTTAATTAGTTTTACTTTTTTAACAATATGTTCAGTGGTTATAACAGCAATCTTAACAGATCTTTCAACAACTGGATTAATCCATTCTTGTATAGATTTTTCAATAGCAACACGAATATAAGTCTTAAGGGATGGTTGATTAATAAATAATGGAATCTGTATAGTAATAAAAATGTATAATATAAATAACTTTATTCATAAATGAAGTATAAATTTGTATTTTAAAGAAGACTTACATGGGAGTTAATAACAATCATTGATAATAATTGTGATGAATTGGCAGTATTGAATGTTACGTAGTTAAATTTTGGTTCAGTTGAAGGTAAAGGAGGTGACATTATTGGAGTACCACTAATACCTACACTTCCAGTTGATGTCATTGCTGTGACTCCTCCAGCAGCAACAACATGACCAACTAACTCATCATTAAACCTAGTATTGGAAGTCATAGATTGACTAATTAAAGGATTAGTTGTCGGTTGAGCTAGAAAAGATACAGTTGCTATAAAAAATGTAAAAAAATTTTGATTTATAAAATAATGATAATTTTAATTAATAAGTAAATGTAATACAGTATCGTATTTCTCTCAGCCATATATCACCACATTTTCAACATATATGAAAGTATATTGGGATCTGAATCATAAGTGTATAGTGGTCTAGTAGTAAGGTTTGTTTCTATGATGATTTCGGTCATAGGTTTTAATCACGTAATGTGCTTCTTTTTTTTACACAATTTTCGGTATACTTTCTGTATCTCTATTATGTATTTGTGCTCTACCAACTAAGCTAGCTCAGTTAGGTCGGTCGGTCGGTCGGTTCAAGTCCCACATTGGGCACAAATTAACATGAGCACTTAGGTTTGACAGCCAATCATAGAAAGTGTACTGGAAATTGTGGGGGAAAAAAGGAGGCATGGTACGGAATTAAAACTGACAATTCAAGGTACTGCAGAAACAAACCTTACCACTAGGCTACCGTACATTTATGATTCAGATCTCGATAGACATTCATATAGGTTGATAATGTGATATGCGGGTTGAGAGAAACATGGTACCATATCAAATACAATTAAAAATACTTAGACTTTCCTAGAAACTTCTACTTAAACTACTACTAGCAATTTATTATAAAATATAACTCAAAATGCTTGAAAATACTTTTCAACATATTGATTCAAATTTTCTCCGTACAATACACTTCTTGCTTATTTTATCATACAAAATACATGTATTACTACTTAGATAATTAATCAATACTTAACTAAAAAAAACTGATAATTTTTCTCAAATAATTACTTTGAATAATAGGAGTATTATTATTTTGAAGAGTTATAGAAACAGAAACTTTAGGTTGCTCAGCTGTATCTAGTACAGAAGTGACTTGAACTTTTGAATAATCACCATTAGACAATTGAGGTTCCAATTTTTTGGCTATTTCAGGATCTTTTAATACAAAACCAGGATTTAAGTCCTTAAAGAGAATTAAACAAAAATTAATGATAAATAAGCAACTATATAAACACATTTAAGTAAATCTAAGCAAAACATATTTTCTTGTTTTTAAAGGTGATGTAGAATATATATGGATGAAAATCATGATCATAAGTTTGTGTTTTAATAAGAGTTATATTATTTACTTTCAAATCAATGTTTAATGCTTTACAAAGCACTTCAACTTCAAATTTTAAAGTTAATTTCAAATCAGGTTCTTGATGAAGTTCAGCTAAACAGTTTACAACAGACATAGTCCAAGGATTTCTTGGTTTGAATACCTAAAAAATGTAATAATTAATAAAATAAAATAATAAATAACAACTTAACAACACTACTTTAATACATACTTTACTCTTTGCACATGATTCAAGTACTTTTGCTATAAAAGGCACTGTAAAGAGCAATTCTTGATGCCCTTTATTATAGGCTTCAACCAATAACATTTTAAGGTCAATGTCATCTAACAGTAATGGTTTATTTTTGGCCAGAGTAATCATTCCCAACCAATGACCTAAATTCTTCAACAAAGATCTGTCTGAGAAATTAGACATCCCTTTGTCACTTCTCAATAAAACCTAAATTAATCATAGTTTAGAGTATTTTTAAAATTTAGTACAGAAAGGATTTAGTAATTAAATAAATATACCCTTATATTTCTAAAAGTTTCTGATATAATCAAAGTATTTAGCTCTTCATTACCCAAACAGTCCAAGAAATTTGAGTACAATGTATGGAAGTTTAATTCAATACTAACTCGTTTCATAACTAAATATTGTGATAGCCAAGGCAGATAATCATCAGTAATAATTTCTTTAATTTCATCACACTATAAATTTACAAGTTTTATTATTAAAATTGTATAAATAAAAGCAAAGATTAAAAATAATTTTATATGAAGTCAAATTATTTAAAGTCAATTTATACAGTTAAGCTATTTTATTACATTATTTTCAAGTCTGTTGACTTAAATTAAAATAAACTAAAAAATATGCTAAACTTAAGTTAACAAAACATCATACACACCTTTGTTTGTAAATTTATTTGACTTAAGTTATTAAATATAAATGCAATTTTATCTAAAACGTTTTCAGGAGGAACAATCAATTTAGCATTTTGTTCAGTAGCAACCAGTAGTGTATCAATATTTGTAGTATTGGCAATTGAAGGCTTAAAAAGAGAAAAACTCTATTTTATCATGTGATTTTAGTTATTTCATTACATTTAATAAATAAATCTAATTTATACAAGTACATATAAATCAATAATCTTATGAATAGAGTCTGGATTTGAATTCATTTTTAAATTTTGTTATGTTATTCCAAACACACCATTAGCTAGAACAAATTTCTATTAATTAATTTAAAAACTTAGTATTCTTGTTACCCAGGTTAAAGCTTTGGATGATAAGGGGATTATCCTTGAAACAAAATTATTATTATCCAATTATATATTCCTATAAAAAGGTTGCATAAACGTGGGACCCTTCAAATTGCTTAAACGAAATCTATTAATGTATTTACTTGCAGGTGCTAGTAATGGATGAGATATTATTGAACAAGTCGTTATATTTATATATTTAAATGACAGCTTTTGTGATGCATAAACTATTGTGAATATTCAAATTATAATTACATCATTTCTTATGTCACTTAGATAAAATTTATAGCTATTAATTACTAATTAATATTAATTACTGCATTAATTTTATCAATTTAAATTTTATATTGGAACAAGGCGCATGAAGACTTTTTTGAAGCTAACATTATGAATAATAAAGCATTATACTCCCATTTTTTCATTTAATAAATATATTTCTTAATTATAAAGTAAATTTCTAGGATATGTTAAATTTTAAAATTTAAACAATCATTTTTGACAAAATGTTATCAAAAAACAAAAACCTAACATTTTTTAGTTTTGATACTTTTTAGTTTTAAAAAAGGTATTAATTTTACTATGATGTGATTTTTTTTCTTAAATTAAGGTATTCAATTGAATTGGTGGATTTAATGATATTTTTGGCTGAACAAGGTCTATGCTATCAAGTACAAGAATGTTTGAAGTTTCCAGCTCAAAAATGCCCTGATCTTTTAGCTATTGAGTTTATACAATCAAATAGGCCTCTAAGTATGGTGAGACATGAAATGATAAGTAGTCTAATACCAGTTTTTTTAGGAAATCATAACAACTCTGCAGTAATTTTACATTATGCTTGGAACCATCAGGTATGTATTGTTAAATAATCTAACTATATATCTTATAATTAAAAGTTAATTGATAAGTAAATTTAAAAGTATTTTATTATCCTCAAAGGAAATTATATTAAACATTTTTTTAGTTTCAGTAGAAAGCTGAAAAGATATTAATTTTAATATGATGTTTTTTTTTTATGTCTGTTGCCACTTTTTCTCAACTCTTACCGGATCAATTTCATTCAAAATATCACAAATTGTATCTAGTTGAAAACATTACCCTTAAAAATTGAAAAAACTTCCCTCATTTCCTGTAAATGGGGGAAATTTTCAAAAAAAATTACAATTTTTAAAAGCAGTAACTTTTGACATTTATTTTTCTTAACACTGTCATAACTTTTTCAAAAATGAACAAATCAAAATAATTTTTTTTTATATAAAAACCTTAGGTATTTCCTTTCATTTTATATAAATTTGTTGAAAACCTGACTATTTAACTACACACAGAGGGATAATTAAAATAGCAACTTTTTCACAAAAGTCAATTTTTTCAACTTAACTTTTGAAAATGCTCAGGAAATACAATGTCCTTTAAACGTATGTTAAATACTATAAATTAAAAAAAAAAAAAAAAAATGATGACCTATCTTCTATGTGAAAATGGCTGCCATAGTTAAAAATATTTGTGTTCAAAAAAGATTTTTTTTTTTAAATAAGGGTTTGCCATAGCAATGAGGCCACCGATTTTTATAAAAGTTGCTTGAATCTTGCTTTGATCAAATATAAATTTAAATATATTTTTAATATTTTGATTCCTCTAAAACAAACGACTTTGAAATTTTGAACTTAAATTTTTTTTTTTTGCTGCTAATGGTTGTAATGTAAAGTTGCCGCATTGGTAAAAATATATATTCTCTTACGCTAGGGGTACGAGGTTTGAACATCACTCGTCAAAATGACTATTTTTGCATATTTTCTTAATTCTATTAAATAGGAGTTCATTTAGAAGTTGCTTTTGGAATAATCCACCAATTTCTTAAAATTAAACATCATCTACAGATTTGCATCAAAGCTTTTCATATGATAATGATTTTAATCACTGTCAGATATCATTTATACTTGTTTCAACTATACCACGTCTACACTGTGCTGTGACTCCACAGTGTTTTTTTATTATAATAATGACAACAGCATCACAGGCCAATAGTTAAAAACATAAAATATTGTTTAACGTAGTACTCTATTTATAATATAAAAAAAAAACTAATTAAAATATAAATATATTTTTTTAAAGGTTACATCTAAAAAAACTTATATAGAAAGAAAAAAATCACTTGATTTTTTTTTTTAACTTTTATGATAAAAGGTTAAATTCCAAATTTCTTTTAATACTAAATGTAAAAATGTTAGAATGTTTCAATAGTGTTAAACTTAATTTTGAAACAATGTTATAAGCTTTTTATTAAAAATTAAATATAATATATTTTTATTTATTTATTCGTCAACTTTTTTTCATATACTTGTATGCAATTTAAGTAACAGTTAATTAAAAATATAGTTTTTGCAACTTTTCAGTTTTTTTAAACATTGAGAAACTTTATATACCCTCTTTCACTTATTAAAAAGTGTTGTAATTTTTTTCTTAAATTATAAATTCAACTGTAAGGAATTATAGTGTTAAATTTTAATTGGAAAAAAATTGCTAAAACAATAACATTACTCACCCTAGATGATAAAATAGCATTTGTTGTTATAAGTTTAGAAGATGCAGTTGATACAGTAGTAGTTGTAGTAGTAGCTGTAATACTTTGAGCTTTGAAAATACCAAGTGTATTTGGCATAAAAGGTACCTGTGGTAAAGTAGAGGTTGTTCCTACTATATCTAAAACTCGTGATGATGGAGGTTCTTGTGAATTTTTACCATATTCAACATACTAAAATGTGGTAATACTGCTTTTAGAGCACATAAAGATACATGGCAGGACCAAGTTATCTAAGCACCGAAAATTCAAAATAATTTTTATTACATCAAATTAATTTGTAAAGTCAATACTGTGAAAAAAATTAAACTTCATAAACTATTTATAACTTTTAAAAAGTTATACCCAATGATAGAGCTCTTAATAGCTCCTTATGGAAAAACTAATGGTTTTTATTGATTAAAAAAAAAATATATATGTATATTTTGATACTTTGATTACTTGGCCTAGCCACCTCTCATACATAAAAAAAAAGACAATAATATGTACTTAACATACTTCAATTAAATGCTGTGGAAACTGCTGAAAGTGAGGAATAGAAGATATATGAGAGCAGTATTGATGGTAATCTTTTAAACGATTTCTAAATCGATCCAAAGCAGTTATACCAAAATTATACATTTTTGAATTTGGACTTTTTTTTAGTGCATCCAAAATAAAACGTAGTGCTAATCCTAAAGCTTTATAATTTCTGTAAAAGTATATAAATTGAAAATATTTATATTAAATTAAAGTAATAATTTTGCAACTCACAAAACAAGTCCGTGTTCAATTATTCCACCAAATAAGTGAGCTGTTGTTATTAGTTCTTTTTCAGGATAAGCCGGGAAAAATCTATATTCTTCAAATAAATTTCTTAGCATACAGCAAAATACTTCCTAAAATACAAATGATTATTTTTTTAATACATAATTAAAGTTTGTATTAGTTTAATACCCTTTCACGTTTAATATGTGATTCTTGAAATCTTTTCAACATTTCAAGAACTTCATCTATTGATAGTGAATGATGAGGAGCCAAATTATAAATACGTTGAAAATAACTATTAGCTTCATCTTCTATATCTTTAGGAACTGATAATGGCATATTACTATCCAAAAATAAACTATTGTCAACTAAAAAAAATTTTTTTTGTAAATAAATTATACATTTGTTACATTGTAATTAAAAATAAATTAAATAAAATTAGTATTAAATGGATATAACAAAAATATTTCTATAATAATTACTAGTATGATTCATCTTTCCAATAACTGAAGGAGTAACTTGATGAGATGGTAAACGGCCCAGTAAATTAGATGATCCAGATAATTGACTAGATAAAGTTGGAACAGAAGTATTTATAGATGAAGATGTCTTCAAAGAAAAACCACTATGTCCAGAACTACTAATAATATTTCTAGATGGTGAACTAGAAGTTTGAACTAATGAACCTAAAAAATTTTAATTTTGAATTATATAGTGTAAATAATAAATAAAATAGTTTATTTCAAACCAGGTAATGTAAATGTAGAGGCAGATTGAGCTGATGGGTTGAGTCCTAAATTAGCCAAACTAGTTGCAAGACCTGTTAATTGATCAACTAAAACTTGTGGTGATGAACCTTCTATTGGCCGTTGCTGTTGAGATGTACATAAAATAGAAGGTAATGAAGCGGATGGATTCACACGAGAAGATGCGACTTTTGAAATATAAATATTTGTACAGTTGGTTACCATTAACATTAGAGTTTCAGAAAGTTCTTGAGAAATAGTTCTATACAAATAATTTATAATGGAAATATTTTATACTATTAGACATACAAATTATTTAGTAAAACAATACAAATAAACTTTATTAATTTAATTCACAAATTATAACGATAATTAAAAAAAAAAAATGTTTTGATAAATTTAAGGTTAAACAACTGATTTATTCCACTTTTAAAGCATTTTAGATTTTTTAATTAATATTAAATGTTTATCCAAGTAAAAATTAGAGTCTGATACTCTCTTACATTGCTTTTAAGGCTATAAACAGCATTTTCATAATTTTACAAAAGGGCCAAATAAATATAATGAAAATTAACAAATGGCATTTAGGCATAATTTTTAAACATCAATAGTTATTGGCAATAAAAAATGTTAGTAAGTACCTTGAAAATCGGCTATATTGATTATGAATTTTTTGTATTTAAGACAATATATTTGTAACTTATTTATGTTAAAATGTCACTTATAACCTTATTTCTTGGTAGCATTGAAATATTATGTTAACTAATACTATTTTTAATTAGAAACAATTACTTTGATTAATTAATTATTTTATCTTCGATGCGAAGCCGAGAAGGTATTAATTTTACTATGATGTGTTTTTTTTTTTGTTTTGTGTCTGTTACCACTTTTTCTCAGCTCTCACCAAACCGATTTCTTTCAATAAAACGTCAAAAGATCACAAATCGTATCTAGTCGAAGACATTACCCTCAAAAATTGAAAAAAATTCACTCGTTCCCCGTAAATGGGGGAAACCTCCAAAAAAATTACAAATTTAAAAATCGCTAATTTTCGAAATTTTTTCAATTTTTTTTACTTAAAACTGCCATAACTTTTTCAAAAATGAACATATCAATATTATTTTTTTTT
>NW_026099573.1:11040211-11110236 GCF_025091365.1 Daktulosphaira vitifoliae
AATTTCCCCTTATATAGGGGGCGTTCAAAACTTAAAATATTGTAAAAAACATAGATCTTTTTCAACTGAATTTTTGAAAATGTTCCGGAAATACTGCGTCCTTAAAACATATATCAAATCAAAGGTTATGTTATATACAATCAAATGAAAAAAAAAAAAAATTTGTCCCGACATCTTATCTTCTATGTGCAAATGACTGTCGAAAATTTAAAAAAAAATGTAATGTTTGCGATAAAAATTACCTTTTATCGGGATGTTTTTTGTACTTAAAACTGCCATAACTTTTTCAAAAATTAACTAATCAAAATAATATTTCTTTATATTGAAACCTTAGGTAATTTTCTTTCATTTGATATCATTTTTTTTTGAAAATCTAACACTTATTCTGCTCACAGGGGGGATTTAAAATAGCAACTTTTTTACAAAAACTAACTTTTTCAACTTAATTTTTGAAAATGTTCCGGAAATACTGCGTCCTTTAAACATATATAAAATTAAAGCTTATTTTATGTACTATAAAATGAAAAAAAAAATTTGTCCCGACGACCTATCTTCTATGCGCAAATGGCTACCGTATTCAAAAATATGCTATTTTTCTATTAAAATTCTAGGTTTTGTATTTTATTTTATTTTAAAATATCTTATTAGGAGAATATATTGACTTTCATGAATATTATATAATTTAATTGACATAGAATAAAGGTCATAAGACATAAGAAATTAAACTTATTAAATTATTTTTACTTTTTTTTTTTCATACTAAATTTAATAATTATAATTAGTATTTATTCATATATTATATTTTAAAATCAAAGAATTACTAATTGGGATATAATCAAAGAAATAAGAGTTGATGTTGCTTTTGGAATAATCCACCAATTTCTCTAAATGAAACACTATCAACAGATTTGCATCGAAGCGTTTCTTATGATAGTGATTTTAATCACTGTCAAATATCATCTATACTTGTCCCATCTATGCCTTGTCTACACTGTGCCTCGACCCCACTGTGCTACCGTTCTTTTTTTTTTTAGCTTCGATGCGAAGCTGAGAAGGTATTAATTTTACTATGATGTGTTTTTTTACTATCAATTAGAAAAGTACGCATGGATCTAGAAAAGGATGATAGAGAAACATCCCTGAAGAGAATAAATTTATGTATTAGTTTAATTTGTGGTATGAAAAATTGCAATAATTTGTTCTATTAACAATTGACTATTGAATTGGATCTGCATCTGTGCCTAAGATATACAATATAAAATTCAATTTTTTAAGGAAATTTTGTTTGTGATGCTTTGGATATTAAAGAAAAATTATTTATTATAGTTACTTTGGTAACTTAAACCTTATCAAAAGACTTTTTTTAATTTCAAGGTTTTAGAGTTTAGTATTATACAACGTAGACAACACATAGTAAAAATAATAACTCAATGAATTAATTAAAAATTAGTTTTATTTTAACTTAAACTCTGGAATGAGAAATTATAATCATAATTTTTACTTAAAATTTCTACCAGTACATATATTTGAAATAAAAAAAATGTACTCTGTTAAGAATAATTATTTATAATCATAGGTACAGGTAGAACCCATATATTTTTGAGGTCATGATTTTAAGGGAAATTTTTATTCATTCAAAGATATTAAAAAACTGCCATCAAAAGTATAATAAAATACTCCATATTAATGAATTACTAACAAAAAAATTATTTGATTTTTAAAAGTTCTAAAGTTTTAAAAAAATAATTATTCCTAAGCTTCTCTTGTTGAACAACAATGCTTTTAATAGTCTACTTTAAGAAAAAAAAACCTCAAGATGTGAGTAATTAAATATTTTGTTTCAAAATTATCAATTATTTAATTTTTTTTAATGTAAAGAATTACATATATAATAAAAATAAATTTAATATCTATATTAAAAGTACAATCTAAAAAATAATTTGACACTCACCCAGTGTTAACATTTCTGAGACAATTTAACATAGTTATCACAGTTTCGGATGATATTGGCGTGTACTTTGATAAATTATCATCTTGAATTGTTGACCCAATTAATTGAGGACATCGTTTCTGTACATAAAAATGTAAAAAATATGTATATAAAAAAGATGCACAGTAAGTAATATTTTTCAAATAAATAGAATATTATTATATTATAAAATAATTGTTTAAAATAAATAATAACAAATCAAATAATCACACAAATATGTATAAAATGAATTTTTACTTCTATTATTTCTATCAAAAATTATATTTTATACACATTTTTTAGAGTTAATGATAATACCTGTAAAAATTTGAGACAAGAAGTCATAAAACTTTCACCATGCTCACGAATTTTGTCTGAAAGCCACTTGTCTAGTTTTAAATATTCTCGCCTTGAAGCTAAGCAAGCAAGATCTATGACAAAAGAAAACTGTTGAATGCTCAACAACAATGACAAAGCCTAAAAAGAAATAAAAATAATAATAATAATTTTCTTAAATCAGAATATATAATTCTTCATTATACCTTCAAATCTTGAGCAATATCTAAAATACGGGAAAGTTTTACATGATCTTGATCGCTACGTACATACCATTCACTCATTGCTTGAACCAAAGTATGTCTGAGTCCCACATTCTAAAATTTATAGTAAAATTTAAATGTTATAAAGAATGTAATTAAGTATCTAGGATGTAAGACATTTCTGAGAAATCAATTTTAGGGTTCATCGTTTTGAGGATAATATCTTTAATTAAATACTAGTTGAGATAATTTAATGTATCATTAAAAAAAAATTGGTTAAGTGAGAACTGAGAAAAATTAATGACACAAAATAGTAAAATAATTTTGATATGAATAAGAAATTAATTTTCCCGTGGGTAGACTACAATGATGGAGTTGATATTCATTGAAGTACATAAATCTAAATGAGATAAAAATCAAACAAATTTTGAAAATTTTTCTACCTCAAATACAATTAACAAAAAAATGCAAAAAAAGCCATTCAAGGGACAGATTCAAACCTTGTACCACAAATATGAAAAACTTAAGTGTAACCGACTCGACAACTATACATCACACATGTTAGTAGATAAAAAGGCTAAATTTAAGCTAGTTCGAAAATTTAAAGTTGTTTCTATATTGGGGGCAAAATATTTAAAATAAGTTTAAATTTTTATTCAATTTAAGTTAAATGTCAAGTCATGTTACTTTTATAAAAAATCGGTGGAATCATTACTATGGAAAACCCTTGAAAGATATTCTAATATAAAAAATTTATAGAAATATAAAATCAAAAATTTTAACACAAAAATAGCTTATTTTTAAATATGGTAGTAATTTTCAACTTAACAACAATCTAAAGTTCAACATTTTTTTTTTCATATAAAAATATGTTACATTAACTTTAATTTAAGTTATATAAAAAAGTGCCAGTATTTTCAGAACATTTTTAAAGTTAAGTTGGAAAAATTCATTTTTTGTGGAAAAGTTGCCATTTTAAAACCTCCCTGCATGCAGATGGTAAAGGGTCAAATTTACACAAAAAATAAACCCAATGATAGTTAAATATCTAAGGTATCTATGTAAAAGTTTTTGTTGATTTGATCATTTTTAAAAGTTATGGCAGTTTTAAGGAAAAAAGCTTTAAAAATGTTAAAAAATAACAATGTTTTAATTTGTAAATTTTTATTATAAGATATATAGTTAGATTATTTAACAATACATACCTGATGGTTCCAAGCATAATGTAAAATTACTGCAGAGTTGCTATGATTTCCTAAAAAAACTGGTATTAGACCACTTATCATTTCATGTCTCACCATACTAAGAGGCCTATTTGATTGTATAAGCGCAAGAGCTAAAAGATCAGGGCATTTTTGAGCTGGAAACTTCAAGCACTCTTGTACTTGATAGCATAGGCCTTGTTCAGCCAAAAATATCATTAAATCCACCAATTCAATTGAATACCTTAATTTAAGAAAAAAATATTTAATTAGTTTGATTGTACTTTAAATCAAAATAATTCTATACAATGAAAATAATTACCAATTGTTTATATCTTTATTATCAGTTTCTGGTATAACTTTTAATAAATCAATTGATATTGATCGGTAAGGATAATCAGCAAAACAAAATATATCAGAATTTTGAAGTATATGTTGTACTAAAGACATCTTAAATTAATAATAAGACATTTTTTTTTTTTTATATAATAAATAAATAATAAAACATTTCAACTAATAAATTTAACAATTACTTGTGCTTCAGAACATGACCAATTTCTATAAATCATTTCAATAGGGAAATTTTCTATTTGATATCCTTGTCTGTTTAAACCAAGACGAAGTGCAGAAAAAAGGATAGCCAAACCTTTTCTATCTTTAACAATAAACTCAGCATGATCCAATTCTTTAATAACATCCAACCAAGAAAGAGATGGATTCTGGAACAAAAAATATTTGTATTTATATATTTTCATTTAAAGAAAACAACAAGATTATTGTGATTATGAATACTAAATATTACCAAATCATTGATAGTTTGGACAAAAACTTCCACATTCCAAGTATTTAATTCAATGTTTCCATTTTTTTCTAAATCATTATTAAGATTATCACCAGGCCAGTATGGTAAATTTATATGACGATCTAATATAGAGTGAGTACATATCATCATTGACAATACTTTGGCAATTGACGGTGCTCCAAAAATAATTGATTTATTACTACCATTTGACACTGAAATTAAATTTCTTCGACATTCCTCAATTGAAACACAAACTGAATAACCCATTTCCATTATTAAATCAGCTAAAGATGAGTCCAGCTACACACAAAAAAAAAATATATATATATATATAGATAATTAACAAACATATTTTATTAGAATAAATATTAAAACCATAGTATTGGAAATTGATGATGTATCTAGATTTATTTTATCCATAGGACAGTCTAGTTTATCGGGATATATCAATGGAGCCAATAAAACGGGTGCAACTTCAAGAGGAAAGTCACGTTGTAAATTTTGTAATAATACTTCTTTACTTTCTTTACTTATACCTAGAATATTATCAAATTATATATTATATATATATATATATATTACATGACTTTTCACTATTTTATTATATCTTTAAAACATAAATTATGGGGAAAAAATATTTGGATTCACTAGTTCAGTTTTTACTGTATTCTAATTTTAATACTATGATGAGATTTAAGGCCCCATGCTGGCCTTAAGTGGTTGGTGTGGTCTGGTCCTCCGGATTGGGGGTTCAGCATAGGGCTGACAACCCTATCTTAGAAAAAACACATTGTTATGGTTTTACTTTTAGACACAGAAATCAGAAGGTATATTTTAAAATTGTGACTTTGAACTTATTAAGCCTCTACAGAACTGCCGTATGTCAGAATCTAGTGGAAGTCTTAAGGACATATGGAGTTAAAGTGGTAGCACTGCAGGAAATATGATGGAAAGGAACAGGACAATTAAGATTAAACGATTATGAAATATTTCTTAGGAATGGTAGACAACAGTTAAGGAAGGGGTTTTGCATTACACAAGTCGTTGGTACCACATATTAAAGAATTTAGACCAGTCTCGGAAAGAATCACAGTGTTGAGAATAAATAGCAGGTAAATAGATCTTATATTAGTATATGTACATGCTCCTACTGACACAAGTGAGGACAACATGAAGTATACTATTTACAAAGATCTTGATAGAACATATGTTAAGCTACTAGTAAACACTATAAAAATTGTGTTTGTGGATCTGAATGCATAATATGGAAAAGAAATACATTTTCTCTCAATAATAGGAAAAGAAAGAGTACATGACATTAGCAATGATACTGGTCTTATCCAAATTAAGCAAAATTATAAAGGAAATTTCAGAACAAGTAATTGATATTACACAAAATAAAAATAACAAATGGTTAATAAAGTTTGTCGTAAAGCAGTCAAAAAGTGAAAACAAACTAGAGATAAGTATCTGATCCAGATATTTGCTGCATGATCAAAATAGAAAAGAAGTTCATGAAAGGGAACGAAGAAGTTGATAGAATATATTTTACAAAAGGTAAGTGAAACTTAGTGATATATCAGTGAACCCCGTGAGAAAGACAATATATTAAAAAGCTGAACCTCCGGTAAGCAATATAATACACAAAGAAGTTGATAGAGCAATATACAGCCTCAAGAACTAGAAAGTACCTAAGTCAGACAATATCCAAGTGGAAGTGATTAAATCAAGTGGAAAAGAAATATGATACTTCATATTTAAAATCTGTCAGAAGACTTGGCATGAAGAGCAGATGGAGGATTTACACTGGAGGGTGCTCTAGGTTTAACCACGGCTTTGGAAAGGGCCAAAGCAAAAGTAGGGTTATGAATTAATGAGGAAAAAACCAAAATCATGGAACTTCTCGACGGAGAACCATACTAAGACAACCTAGATGCAATAGCTTTTGAAAAAGGTTGAAGAATTCTAACATCTAGGTGTGCTGTTTAGTACAAACAATTATTGTACTGAGATTGGTGTGAGGATAGCAAAGGCAGGAAGAGCCTCCTTTGCACTGTCCAAATTCTTCAAATCTAATACTTTCTTCAAGAAAACAAAATTAAGACTGTACACTGTGATGATTAGACTCACTCTTACTTATGGGCGTGAAGTGTGGACAACAACAAGTGTGACAGGGAGACGACTTAGAACTTTTGAAAATAAAATATGGAGGATGATATGCAGACCAGTTTGTGATACAAGGACAAATGAATGAAGAAGGAAGTTCATCAAGGAAGTTCAGGAAGAACTGGGCCTAGCACCAGTCATTAGTTACATAAAAGGACAAAGAATTTAGTGGCTAGGCCATATTATGAGAAGAAGCTAAGAAGAAATCATCATAGTAGATATGGAATGGAAACTGGAAGGGAGAAGTCTTCAAGGTAGAACGGTGACTAAAAGTAATAGAAGAGGATCTTAAAGCGTCAGGAGTGCAAGAATGAAAAGAAATTGTGCAAGATCGAGAGAGATGGAGGGATGTAATGATGGCGATAAAGTCTAATAGAGTTGTAAATGTCAGTAAAGAAAAAGATTTTAATTTATTTTAAGTCTGTCCGATTTTGAATATTTACCTTCAAAATATTTATAATATGTTTAATAAATGCTTAAGGGAATTAACATTAAAATAAACTTTTATTTAAAAAAAATATGATAAAAAAAAAATTAATTTAAAAAATTTAAGGAGTTATAGTAAAATAATTTCAATATTATTTTTAAAGTAAAGAAAAATAGAATATTAGTCTTACATACCAAAATCTATTTTATTAACAGTGAATACTTGACTTAAAATCAAATGAAGAACTTCAGGACTTGAATCGTGTAATCCACCTTCTGTGACTTGATCAGTATTGAAATCTACAGACAAATTAAAGTATAGTAAATATCTGTGGTCATTTTCAAAGGCAAATATGTAATTTTATTAATTTCTCGGAATAGCAAAAAAAAAAAATTATTTCAACAAAAATAAACATGAAACAATATTTTTTTTTTAATTACAATTTTTAAAAAAAAAACTTTCCCAACAAAAAATAGTTTGATTATTTTTTGACACGTAACAGACAAAAATATTCACTTTACACAATTAGAAAAATTATCAAATTGTCGTTTTTGTAACTTATCAGCTTTTGAAAAAAAAAAGCCCTAATATAATCAACAATAATCATTGATATAATTTAATTTAATAATTTATATATATATATATTTGTATGAGTGTGTATAAACCTGAATTTGTATAAGATTTAATCAATTCTGGTAATTTCAATTTGACAAATTCTAAAGCATAAGTTGAATAATTAGTAGATTCCAAGCACACAAGTCCAAAAACAACTTCTTGAACAGGACTAAGATGTAATATTCTGCTTAGCTGTAAAAATAGCTGTATTGATGGCTTCAATGGCTATTTATATAAAATTATCAATAAATAATTAAACAATTAAGAATACAAAAAGTCAGTAAATTACTTACTTTGGCAATAGTAAGTGGATTATCTAGTGCAAAACACAAAATTGAAATAAGCGAGGGCTTATTCAAAAGAGTTTTGCACTGATGCACTAATAGTTGAACTTGGTAATAATCTTTATGTGATGTATTTCTAGGTCCTTCAATATCTTTAAGATCTACTAAGGAAAATAAACAACGCAATAAATGACGGTCAGCTTCAAATCCTTGAAGTTGTATAGCCTTAAAAAAAAGTTATTAACTTAGTACTTATAAGTAGAAAAGTAATCATGAAATAAATAAAAACAAATAACTTTTTATAATTTTTTTACGTAAAAAACCAACCTATATCAATTTTTAAACAAATTATCTGTTTAAGAATAATTTTATAAAATAATTAAACTGTAAAATTTTATGTATGTTACATAATAATTTTAATATAATATACTGAGAATAATAATACTACTAACATACTATAAATTAAAATATTTAAAAGTTAACAGAATATTTTATAAAAATTTAAATGATTGAATAATTTTATAAATCTAAATTTCTTAGTTCACTATAATTGAAAAAATTAATAATAAATTAAGACATTTTATTAAAATTAAATTAATATTAGTATATATATAATTATATTATAATAGTCTATATAATTATCAGTATATTTAATTTTTGAGTTAGTTTATTTAAAGTATGGGTTATTTAGTATTATAGGTACTAAAATGTTATTTAATAATAATACAAAATGGATTATAAAAATAATTATTTTATTATTCATTGTATTCATTATCCAACCTCTATTACAGTTTTTTTACTAATTTATCTTTTTTTTCAATAGTAAAAAAATTCATATTACTATTGTTACGTATTTAATTAAACTAAATTCTGGATGGTAATAAGAATCGCGTCTTTTAAATGACTTACGTCAGTTATTTCTTGAACACTAGACTTATAATTTTTTTTCGACAAATTAGCAACGAGATAGCTGATTTGCGACAACGTATATGACAATGAATCCAGGTTCATAGTTCCATGAATACTGATTCGAAAACTTCAATACCACAGACATAGACAAAACTACACAAATTGGAATATAGAGAAACAATACAAAATTTTTCTTGTTGGTTATTTTTATTTTTTATGTACCTAAACAATGTACATAGATATTAGAAAAGATACTACGACTAATCCAAAAAGTATAACATGGACAAAGCCGGCCGTTCATTGCATCTGAAGATTGGAATGTTTATATGTATGAAGTTAGCATCATCGCTTTGATAAGATAATACATAAGAAATTGTGGTAATGATTTGTTTTTTTGAATTCTCTAATTCATTATTAGGATTAAAAAACTTTTTTTTTTTAAATACTCTATTATAGTATTATAGAAGCATCAATGTTTCCGCCAGAGAATAAATTTTATTAATATAAAAAACAATACTGAAATTATTTCTCATTTATTTTTATTTTTATTAGTTTTATCCTCCCCCTTGCCTATTCAATACTTAGACCAAAATGTCTACGGGTACTAAAAAGAGGTATGACTCACAGACCCGTGAAAGGCTTTACACCACACCTCCCTACTATCGTAGTGAGGTTCAATTTTTTATTTTTAATTAATCAAAAATTTAACAAAAGAGGGGCAGCAATAAATACTAGTGATGCGAAATATCGAATAGTAACTATTGAATTATTATTCGAAATAATTGATAGTCATTTAATAACTATTCGATAATTATCCAATCTATTCGGCTGTATAAAAAATATTCTAAAGTGTCCATTACTAGTTTTAAATAAAAGCTTGAGAAAATGTAATATATAATTTTTTTGGTTTTATTTTCTTGTTTGGCATGTTTTGACTTTTTTTAAATATTTTTAGGGTATATAAATTTTTTTTTGAACCTAAATATTTTTATTATTATTATATTACAAATGGTTTGAATATATTTTTATTTATTAAAACAATGAACAAAACAAATTATTTGATTTTATGGAACTTTTTGTTGATGGACGGCAATACACTACGTTTTTTGGAACTAGATTTCGCTTCTGGAATTAATGTTATCTTCTAACAAACAAATTTAACACAGTGAAACAAATCTTCTTCTTCTTTTTCCTCATCTTAATCCCAACTACTTGGGGTAGGCCACCCTTATCCTAAACTTCCACTTGACACGATCTCCCACATGATCTACGCTCACATCAGTCGTGCTTATATCGCATTCAATTACATCCCTCCATATCTATTTTGGTCTTCCTTTACCCTCTTCTTCTTCAACATTCATTTCTATAACTCTTCTTATAGCTTCCGATTCCTCTCTCCTCACTATAAAACAATTAACAATATTTATTAGTGAAATATTTTTTACATTTACTTTGTCTACTAGCAATTAATGAAATAATACTCTAAGTTTAATTTTAGTTTTAATTATTAGAGAGATGGGCAAGAACTGCCCATATACTGAGACCCACAGATCCATTGTGCTAATACACTAATTGTACTGTCACAATCAACATACATATAGTATACCTCTTATCTAAAAGATATATATTACAAAAATAGCTATGCAGGACAAGAGTGTATGGCAAAAGACAGGCTTATATTATGAAGTATCAGTGTGAAAACCTAATGGAACAAGACCAAGAATACGTACAAGTCAACGATGGAAATACCGAGTTAGAAAGGATCTTAAAAAATGTAGAAATATTAGCGATAGTCAGAGAAGCGTAGAAAGTCATTATGGAAAAGACTTTGGACCATCAAGGTCTCATCTCCCAGTAGTTAATATTTAATCATTTCATTAGGCAATTTTTCAATACATAATAATTCTATCAAAAATTAATAATTAAAAAATAATGTTACACAATTTTTAAAAATTTATGTAGTTTGAAAAAAAAAAGTTTTTTACTACTCCATATTTTTAGCTTCGGAATGGCTTCTAAAGAATTTTACAAATAAAAAAAACAATTATAAAAAAAGTGAAACAAATGAAGTAATAACCAAAATGATAGAAAAAGTGAGTTCGACCTGATATTGAAGAAAATAGGCCATATGAAATATAAACATTTTCAAAGTTTATTATTATTATTAATATTCTACAGTCAATATTTTTATTGTTATTAGTTACTATCTTATAAATGAACAAGAAGCATATGTTGTGGTCAAAACCGACTGTTGAGATGTCCACAAAAGATATTTAAATGGTACATACTTTATGTATCATAAATGTACATAATAGTTCGAGTATTTATTTTATACTTAATATTTATTAATGTAGATTGCTATATGTTTTTTTCTAAAACCAAAGTATAACAAATACTTTTAACTTAAAAAGTTGTTTTACTACAGCTCAACTTACATAAAACAAGAATAATCATTAACATATTGGCCACACTTCATTCTTTAAAAAAAACTACATTTCTGGGATATTAAAACTAAGTACAATCACTCAGTATGTAGACATATATATATATATATTTTCATAATAATCATTCATATGAATATTGCATTTAGGTCGAAAATGCATTTCTACTTAAATGGCCATGGTGAGTAATAGTCCACTGAAATACTAAAATACGTGAAAGTAGTAAATTTTGTTAGTATTTTACTTCTTATTGTCAACAAGCCACCTGAAATAAAGTACATGACATATTCAATACCCAGTGGTTGGTAAAAAGAAAACGCATTTAGTAATGTCCTGGTATAGCATTATTTGTTCAAGACCGTTTTCCAGTTAAGCGAGTAATAAATATCATTATATCGCTATAAACTTAACACATAATGCATTGACATGATTTCTCTCTTCCACATTAGAGGGTTAAGCTACAGTATTACAACTAAATTGATCAGCAAAAGAGAAAATTTGTTTCGACAATGGCCATTTCATTTTGTTTTTTTGTTTAAAATGCAAAATTCTATTAAAAGGACATTACCATTAAGTATACATTACCATACCATTAAGTTTTTAAGCCCAAAAAACATCTCTTTTGAAAAACAATTTTTAACAATAACAATAATAATAATATCAAAATCATTCATATTTGTATTATTTCTTTGTCTCGTTTTACTAAAAATTTGTCGGTACACGCTTTCGTAAAAATCGGCCCTGGTATTGAAAATTTTTAATCATATATTACCCTAAAATTATTGAATAATTTTTTTTCTGAATATTAAAAATATTTTGTCACTTTTTATTTTTGTCGTCGGTTTTATTTCTATTTTCCTTTGAAATATAAATCCTTGGCTAATCGTATTTAGCAGTAAAACAAGAGAGTACACGCAATGCAAATTATAATTATAAAATGTAAAACTATAATTTTATACACGTAATATTGATGTATGTATTATGTATACTATGCCGATTGGTTCTGTATAAGTTCCAATGAAAAATACCCTATCTAAGGGGTACTAGGTCAATTTATATAAACTAAAGATAAACTACCACAAGACAGATTTTTTTTCAAAATTAGTAAACAATAATAATTAGTTTATATTAAGAACTCTTTTTCGGTGTGGAATTTTATTTTACTATGATAAGAATGCTAGAGAAAAATGTATTCCTAAAAATAACCAATTGATGACAAAAAAAAAAAGGTCTTTAAAGACATGTTTCGTAATTGTCGGCTTCATATATTAAAATACTGGTGTTATGGTCTTACCTTATTTTTTAAAAAATGACTTGAAATAGTTTATTATTAGTGTACAGATTTATTGAATTAAATTAATTTCTTGAATTGAATTACTACTTTAGAAATTTTACATAAAATAAAAAATATAGTTTTTAATTATTTTTAGCGTATTGTGACAAAATCTTACATGCATGTATATAATTCACAATAATCTTTAATATAAATATAAATATGATATTTAATTTAGTTTCAAACATTATTGAAAAAAATGAATTAGATTTATATATTTGATATTTTTTGTTTTTGATGATATCTTCACTTTACGATTATACGTAAAGTCATATTATAAAATTATAGCTATTGAGAAAATAACATACAACCAACTAATTTAATAAAATAAGTATTTGATAAATAATGAATTCATTGAACTCGCAATGACAATTGATATGCGTTAAACAAAATATGCAATTTAATAGCATTAGAATAGCTGCGTTCTTTCCGTACAAAGGCAAAAGAACTTACTTATTTGTTCCTAATAATTAAATTCAAATAGCTCTCTCTATAATAAAAAAATGCTTAATCATACTAGGATGTTGTTGATAAATTAAAATCTGATACAACAGCTATAAACATATTGTAAGAATTCTTGAAGGAAGCGTTTCCCTACTTAAATAAATGTATTACTTGTTATAATAAGTGCTTCGCTTAAGTATTTATAATTTTTTTACTATACGCAAACTCTATAGAATTTGGATTTAATTTTTTCTTGTCCTAGCAATTCTAAATTAATTTTTAAGTTAAAAATGGCGTTATTAGAATTCTAGCATGTTTTAGTATGGTTAACAAGGGTAATGCTCTGTTATGAGGATCTTAATGGATTGTATTAAAGATAAAATGTATTGAACAGAATTTCATAAAAATATTACGGATTTAATATTTTTATACCTTATATTTTTTCCAAATGGATTATTGGCTAAAATCAGTCTAAACGTTCAATGTCCGCCGGTATAGACCGGTCCTATCGCCTTTTGATAGCATCATTGATTGTAAAAATAACTTTGATCATGAAATTGGCTTAGCGTCAGTGATGTAGTCAGGATTTTAGCTTAAATAGGACAAACAACTTTTCTTTTTTTTTTTTTTTATTTGGATTATCACATATTATTATTACTGTGAAGTCATATACTGTCAATAGTAATAATTAGCTAATGGGGACTATAGTCTTTTTAGCCTACCCCTTAGCTACGTCACTGTTAAGCGCACATAAATATAAACACTTACTTGTAGTTTGCAAGTCTAAAATAGTCAAATTAAACACAATTATGAAAATTCACGTTTCGATTGTTTTGACACGCTGTGGCTAAGCCGAAACTAAATAGAATCTACTTAATATTTTTATTAGTTTAGACTAATAAAAATGATACAATAACATCATAAATAGAAATATGTTTGTCAAAACAGGTAACTAAATTAATATACTTGGTTACCGTTATGGAGTGCCCATACAAATAGGTGTATGTACAAATGTGATGCGTATTATAGTATACCGGAATACGATTCACATCTAGACTAAATAGATACTAGTTAATAATACAAGCTAACGGTAATGGATACATATTAGATAAATTACTGATATATTTCAAAAACAAATGATTATGTAAAACTTTTTTAATTAAATTTTTATTAAAAATTAACTTTTGACATAAAGTTAAAATCGAGACCACGACGTGGAAAGTCACAAAAACTAGAACTTACATAAGAAGGAAAATACCCTTTATCTAAACCACGTGAATCTATGAAAAGTGTGTTTTTATTTTCTATAAAATTTATATTCAACACAGATATTTGAATTAGTTTTTTAACTAAAGTATGAGGGTATGTATTTATCACGTTTTACATGAAAATACAATGTGATTAATATCTGTCAGTGATTAAAATCACTGTGGTAAAACGCTTCGATGCGCGTGTTTGAAACAATAAAAAAAATAAGACCTGTCATATTGACTAAAAATTAAATTACTTTTGACCCACGAGGCTGAATATTATAACATTGTTAATAATTAATCATCACGTATGACACGGTCAATGGAAGGAAGAGATGCAGCCATAGCTCCGCGAAACACGGCTGTAGGCCACTGTCGATGAACGGTCAACAGATTAATTTTGTCAATTAAAAAAAAATAAATATTGTACTATAAAATTCGGAGCTAAAACATTATCTCGTTGAAATTATAAATACAATACTTTTCGTTACACTTTTGGCGTGATAAAAAGTGAACTTTTTGTTTAGCGTAAAAGTGAAGGTAAGCGCGATGGATAATTTTTCTAATAATTATCATTTGTAAATAATGAATTTCTAGTAAAAAGAGCAAAAGAATCTTAATAAGCGTGCACCGCCGTTACCTATTAGATCGGCGGCCAGAGAATTCTTCGGCCTCCCTACTCGCGCGTGCCCCTCTCTTGGCGCAGACGGCAGCCGTCGCAGTCACACCGTAAATTCCGTTTGGATTTCGATGACTGAGTCAGTAGGACAATCAACAGACCGGTTACTCGGTTCAGTTCAAGGTTTCCCATTTCGGCAGAGAGTTCAAGGCGTACACACTGTTATCGTCTTCCGTTCGATCTCCTCGTCGTCGGTCATCGCCACCGCCGTCGGTCGTCTTCTTCTCGGGAATCTTTTGAGTCACATTTTTACGAATTTCCGGCGTATTGTTCTCTGCAACTCGAAAGGTTCCAAAAAATATCATTCTCCGTTTCTTGTTCGGATAACGTATTTTAACTTGACTGTTATGCGTTGAAAAGTGCAAAGTTGATAAAAGTTCATTTTTTAATCGTATCTATTAACCATTAAGCGGTTACACTTCAATTCAAGTCCTAATATGTACAAAATTACGTGAGGTGTATCGGGAGAGTTAATCAAAGATCACAGACTGCGGTTCAGAATATTGTCTAGTAAATAGCAATTCCTTCGCAAAGATTGAATCGCGACAAATTGCAACTCGTTGACTGGTAAGACGTTTAGCCATTATTTTATCTGATTGATGAATGTTGGTGATTTTTGTGTTTGGTTTAAAACTTTATTCGTCTTTTTTTAAATTACTGTGCAAAAGTGTACACTTTAAACATTTAGGCAGCCCATTATTCATGACATTATGGAGATAGTAATATTTCAACATAAAAGTTTACTCTGCTGTATGCATGTAGTTGAATAGCTTATTTATTTTGGTTATCACAGGCTATTTATTTTATTACTCAACTAAACCTTTAAATGTTAATAACACGAGCTTAATGGCGTTCATAATGGCTACATTGTATATTCTTTTATTAAATTAATATAATGATAATGTCGAAACGTCCTACGCAAATGTTTAAAGCGGATTAGCGAAAGTATGAAAAGCAAAATTCTAAACGACCGTTGTCGTTATTATTCGTATGACGAAATAAACCGGGTGACTGGAACTTCCTTTTGCTAAGCACGTTGGCCTACATAGATTTGTAATTTCCATTTTTACGCTTTTATGTCAAATTCAGAAACCATCGACAGACTCGAGAACGTTTTCCTGTAAATGTTATTCAATCTAAGATAAATTTTCGGTAACTTTACTAATCAAACTTTACTTTTCCTGGTAATTATTTATATTCTCACAATAAATATAATTTCTTTTTAAGTTCAATTTAAACCTCAATTCACTAATATACATTATTATTATTATTATATTTGGTTATATTTATTATATAGCCAATCGGTCATTAATTTAACGGCCTTATTTATTAATTTTAGAATTTTTTTTTAATAAATAAATTAGGATTTGAAAAATATCTTAATGATTTTTATAAAACAGTCAACTATATCATTTAAATTGCCATGCATAACATACTTTTATTTTTCTGTAAATATTTTTTAACAGTACAACTTGTTACTAATAGTTTAAGTATGTAACGTGACTATAAGCAGAAGAACAATAATTTAAAACAAAGTAAAAATTTGTGCTTTGATGCTAACTTTATTTTAATAAGTAGCTCTAATTAATTACGAGTTACTGCTTTTTTCAAATTACAAGTTCAATGCAAATAACTTGAATTATTTTTAATCGACATAAGCAGATTTATAGTTATTTGTTGTTACACGCGAATAAAAATAAAACTTTAAAAATGTTATCAAATATAAAATTACTGAAATTTTATAAAAATAATGCACGTTGTATATTATAGTAAAGACTAATTATACTGAATAACAGTACTGCAGTTACCTTTGTTCAACTAAATAACGTATTGTTTTAAAATTAGCAAAAATTTAACCTTAAAATTAATGGGAGCATTAACTTTTCTTTTTTTTTTTTTAGTGAAAAAAGTTATTGATTAATAGATGGAACTTTCATTCGGTTTATATTATAATATGTATTACAACTTCAATAAATAATTAAACAAAACTTATACAATTCCAGACTTACTTATTTAAAATAAAATACAGCTATGTGGAATTTATAGTTGTTATTAAATTAAAAAATTATATAAAGTATATCTGTCTATAAATTCTTTTATATCAAAGTATAAAAATATGAATTCTATTTAGTATACATTTGTGTGCGGACTAAATAAACTACTAACATACCAAAAAAATAATATCAAGATATATAACTGTATCAGTGTTCACGTGGCGTACACTTAATGCATTTTATCTTAATAATAAAATTGTAATCACCCAATTATACGTTATAACCGTAATATAGTGAAAATTACATATTTTATAACATCGCAAAATAATCATTGTAAGAGATTTTTTAAGTTTGATAAATCTATAGTAATCTATTACAGTTCACACACTTCAAGTTTAATTCGGTCATTTTATTCCTCAATATAAAAAACAAAATATACATGGGATTCTTTAATGTTTTGGTTTAGTATTTATTTTCATACTAGTAAAATCAAATATAATTTACTAGACACTATTGAATATAAAGTAAATAAAGATAATATGTCTCAAAAAAATTAAATTAAAAGAATACTAGATGTATACATAATCAAAAATATTTGCTACGATAAGGAAGTAGTTTAACTTTTGAGGTATTTGTGGTTACATGTCTTATAATACAAAAAAATGTCTTTAATTTAATACTAAAAACAACAATCGTCGTGTATTTGTCGTAAGTAATTTAATAAAAAAAAATTACAAACATCATTGTACTATATGGAAGTATAAAAAATAAAATACTTATCTGCGATTTTTTAGTAGTTTTTATGTGGCTTTTTGAATTAGATATTTTAATAAATGTTTAGTTTTAAGTCAATATTTTTCATATAATTTTAATTTTATATCATTTTTACCACAAGTGATGATCTATTTTTTTTTATATATATATATAATACTTTTTTACGACATTTATTATTAAAAAGGCTATGTTTAATGGTCTATTTAACTATGTGTCTGTCGAGCACTATTAAATTTAAATAATTACTAAGGAATAATAAAACAAACTTATCAATATTTATACAATTAATAGTCAATATAAATAATTAAAAATAAGTGTAGAATTAATGTATCAACGTAAACTATTAATTCAAGGCATATTATCAGACAAGTATTACAAGTAATAACTTAAATTTTGTCCATTAATATAATTTTATATAGATTTTGGAGTAATTTTTGAAAACAATTATAAATTTTGTTAAAAATTAAAAACTCAAATTTTTAAAAATTAATAATTTTATATATAAGCATATTTCATAGATTTTGCAGCTTAATGGCCTTTTAGTTTTCTTTCATATTAAGGTAAGGAAAACCACCTGTTTATTGGTTGGTCAATTTGTATAGAAAACAAAACGCACGTGCGTTTTATATTATATATTATAGGAACTTTATGAATTTAATACATTAATTTATAAATTAATAGAAATTATGAAATATGGAATTTTATGAATTTCGCATAATTGTTACTATTTGCCATGAGCACTACAAGTAACACATATTTTAACAACTGTGATACACTTCGTGGTTTTAATAGTTTAATTTGTTTTTAATTATAGTTTATTCAACAATTAATAATCAACATTAATAATATTTTTTAATTTATGTTATTTTTAAAATAACATGGTTTTTTAAATATTCTTCTTATTCATCTTTATTTCATAGAAAACTAATAATAAACGTGCAAATATTTTAAAACGATATTGCATGCATCTAATTCTGATTTTTTTTCATTTTGCCAAATGTCTCATTCTTATCACTCTAATACATTATTTATAAGAGATGTACTCGTTGTTCAAATCTGAAATAATTGACCAAGAGAAATCGAAAATACAACTGATTTGTATAGGTGAGATATATTATTATGTACATCCGATTGTCGAATATGAATTGTTAAGAAAAAATAACAGTACTCAATATATAAATATATAAATAGGACATAGAATCGCGTGACCAACCAAAACATGAAGCCGTTATACTTCTTACGAGAAATATAATTAATCACTAATTAATTACTTTTTCTTATTAAAGACACATAAAGCTGATAATACAAAATAGGAAACGAGTAAAGCGTATTGTCTACACAAGCGACATGGGCGTTAAAGTCACTGATAGTTAATTTATTCTTACAAAACATTCATCAGATGTATAATTTACAACTCAATTAAAAATTCATAACACATACATAAATGGTTGTTGTTAGTATAGAAGAGAAAAATCATTATCATTGGTTTTACATCTCCAAAATCCAATTTTTACTTGTCTTTATATCCACAATACTAACTGTAAATCAGTGTTTTCGTAAATTTTTTAATGTTTAGCCCTTCTAACTAACTGAAATTTGATGATGATGCGAATAACGGCGATGACGTGCCATGATAATTGTGTTTTTCTCATAATTCGATGATCGGTAATCGATTTAACTTACAGTATATTTACAAGTTTACTATAACATCATTAATTAATATTACCTTTATCCCGTCTAAGTGCTCGATATGGTTTCACATGCAAGATCAAATCTTATATTTAATTTATTCGTCACTTTCGCTGTCTTTTGCTAGGTGGAATAAATAAATTTTTAATTTCACTTAATGGTATTGTAACATAATAAATGTTTTTAAAGTTCGAGGTTTACAATATTCGAAGTAACGAAAGAATTTATAATAACAGCAATAGATCTTTAGAGATCAATGGAGAGGTTTATCCTAGCAAACACATTGACAAGGAGCTGTTTCATACGAATATCGTTGATTGCGTGTTCGATCTAGTCCACTTCAACACATTCTCTTGTATTTGTTTAAACCATTGTCAGTCCTTGGTCAGTCGTGTATCTAACAACAAATAGATCTGTGGAGATCACTAATGACATATTGATTCTAAAAAAAAGAAAAAGAAAAACCAATTCGTAAAATATATTAGTTCACGGAACGACTTGGTTTTCTTGTCATTTTTTAAAATCACAATACATTACTCTAAAGGCTAATCTCGATTCTCTATGGTACTGGTGATTTGAACTTTTAGTATAAATCAAATACTTGAATTATCAATAAATAAAACAATTTGTGGACGTTAAATAGTTTTTTGTTTGGTTGATTTATAAAAACTTTACAAACATGATACTACTCTTTGTTTAAAAATAAAAAATAATGACATGGTTTTCTAAGATACACATGTTTCCACGTACAAATCTAATCGCGTTATTTTTATTTATACGTTTGCAATTCGCCTGTTGTTTTTGGATTATTAAAATCGGAGAAAACCGATAAATGTTTAATATAAATAACAATAGTATTGTATAAATAAAAAAGAGAAATTATTGTTACGCTGATGAACCAAAGAAAACGGTAAAGTATACAAATACATATTTTACAATAATATTATTAATTTAAAAACAAAAATATATCTGTAACAATAGAGAAAATACGTTTGATTTGTTCGATCATTTTCTAGTATATTACCAAATACAGTAAATCACACACGCTTTCTTCATTATTAAAAAAAAAATCCAATTGAAAAGTAAAAACTGTTTTCGATTTTCCATAACGTACGGAGGAATACATGGTGTATTCCTCGAAATGCATTAACGAATATTATGTTATACGTGTCTTTCCACGTTAGAAAGTATATTAGTACTGGCATTACAATTATTTTAAATATTTTGAAGAATACTCGTTCCGTACTAAAGTTTGTGAAAAACAAAAGAGCATCTCGTAAGACGAAAATAATTTGGGAACAAATTGTTTATGACAAGAATATGTCATTCAATAACTAGTAATTTCGCTAATATTTCATATAATATAACGAAATTTGCAAATAAATGAGGATTCCTATGGAAGGAAAGAGTGAATAGAATTGTTATAAATATATAACAAGTGTTATAGAGGCACTAACTGTTTATAAAAAGTGTTCTTTAAGAAAAACATTGTATCATTTTTAAGTATTACTCGAATTAAAATAAAGTGATCTCAAAGATAACGCATAAAACTTATTTTAAACAATTTAAAGTTTTTATTCATTAGTTTCATGAACTGAAATGGTATATATGATATTTTAATTCGAATAAGATTATAAAGCTGTGTGTATATAATTAATCGAATATGTCATTTATGATGATTTATTCACCTATTATTTATTTGAATAGAAGTGCGTCCTTAATATCTAGTGTAACAATCTCATTGAGTGATAATGGAAATAACGTTTACAAGAAAAATCTGAACTATCAGAATATTTTCATCCGCATTCCACGTTTTCTATAGTGAAAATAAAACGAGTAGTAATGACTAATATTTTAGTGTATTCTAAGAAAGATTTTCTTTATTTAAATAACGGAATTTAATCAACGGCATATCAAATGTGTGCTTTTATTTTATGGTTTTAATTATTACACATTTCATTTGGTGGCAGCTGAAAATTATGCACGCACAAACGTGTAAGATAAGAAAAAAGTAAAAGCGACTAAAACGCGCCATGATAAATCGATCCATAGATTGTTTTCCTATTTAAAACCACCAAGTTTTAATTATTAATACAATGTTATGATTGTATTTAACTAGAATTCCATTGAGAAATTAAAAAGCATTAAGATGCCGATTATCAGATGCGGATGAAAATAACTAGAAAAACGTTTTCGCCAGGAGAGAAATAGAAAAATCAATAACAAAATGAACCACAACTATGTAAAACCTGACCACTGTAACTATATGGAAATCTTGGCGATTTATTTTTCGATTTACTCGCATATTAAAAAATATTCGACCACAAATACTTTATTAGATTATACATTCATGATATCTTTCACTTTCACTGATGAAAATATATTATTAACTATCTGTTTGGCTTCAACCAAAACAATCATAAAACAATTTTGATAATTACTAATTCATTTTAAGTATATGATCATCTTTTTTAAATTAATTTTTATGATGTTTTCATATATTTCCCCAACTTACTTTCACCAGCTAGAGATTATTTTTCCTATAATTTATAAATTATTTTAAAACGTAATTTATCTATGATACCTATCAAATCATACGGAACATTCTATAATAACACAAATCCTAGAAACTTTTTTGGCTTAACTATATTGGTGTAAAATGTTTAACAATAAAAATTCTTCATAAATGTACTCAGATTTCTATTTTCTTTTACTATTTACTTAATTTTTTAATGACATATATATATATGTTGACATTAACGAATTAAAGTCCACACTTGTGCGTTAACTACATAAACAATGTATTGTAAGACTAGTCGTGAGATCGTTGCCTTCGATAATCTTGTGATTGTATTCGTCTATTTTGCACCGAACTCCATTTGATCCCTGTCCATTCCTCTACAGTAATACAATCCTAAAATCAAGATTAGAAAGAAAGTTTTATATAAATTTCATCTGAGACAAAACAAATAAATCATATGTACATTAAAAAAAAAAATAGGAACTACTTACTATAAAACTCAGGTAACATCAAAACAAGAAAGTATAACGTGTGATTCCCCGTTAAAATTTTATTAAGTACAATGTCTTATTTCGATATAATAAAGTCATCATATCACATGCTAACGTTATTACAAACTATAATTTGATGATCATATTCCATTCTAGTGTTTTCTATTTTGAAAAAAGTAGGACAAAAAACCAGGTACTTAAAATTTTTGAAATTTATTAACATTTTCCCACAAAATTATCAAATTATTTTAAACAAGCCACGTTACATACTATTTTAAGTTCTATTATTCATGAAATTGAGAATTATTGTAATTATTTGTTAATAAATTAATATAATTTATGTGTGTAAGTAGTATACAATAAAAATAACATCAATAAAACCAGTTGCCTACTGATTAAGTTAGTATATAAGATTTCTGGTATTTTATTTTTTTAAATAGGATACTTATTAAATGGCATTCTTCATATATATATATAATGATAAAAAAAGTAAAAACAACTGTTGATATTAAGTAGTTTAGGACGATTTCACTTTTAATCCACTAAAAAAAATAAAAAATACAAACATATATTTTAATTGAATTCACGACATTGATTCTAAATATAGTCAAGCGTTGTAAAAATTTATACTGAAACTTTTTATAACTATTGTGAAATTTTGCATTTTATTTTGGAAAAAGATGATATTAATGTAAAAATTCCACATTTTGTATTAATTGTAAATTTAAAACGAATTTTCAAACTATTATTATTTAAAGTTTTGTTACGTAAACTACTTACAGTGTACCTCCCCCTATGGTATATAGTGGTGCCATTATGACGATTCATCGGGGCTTCTATACATGATGATAACAAGAGCAGTCATTAGTGAAAACGAAAACATAATTCAACCGAATTAATACTTATTAAATATTTATTATAAGTGTTTAGGTTAAGATTAATTTATAAAATCTTCAATTTTCTCTACAATTTTATTTAAAAACGTATAATGATAATGAAATATATTTGGAACCTGAAATTTTATAGATGCACTTAGACATATAAATAGCTAATTTGTGCAGTATAATAAAAAAATAACTAGATAATCGTGTACAATTAAATTGATTATATTTATGATATTTACCAAAACTAAAATGTATTTCTCATTCGACAGCCAATGCCAAAACGTCGATAAAATATATTGAGTGTAAAACGAGTTACATATAAAAGTAAAATTAAGCTTACGAATTCAGAAATAAAAGAGAAAATTTTTGTCAATGTTTCAAGTTACATATTCGAATTAAGGTGCCAAAAAAAAAATGTATAAATCATTTATTATGATGTAAACTGTTTAACTATTATATTCAAACTATTATTATATTAAATTTAACTATTATACTTAAACAGTTAAACGATACAGAAAATGATCAACTAACAATTTATTGTTTACATGATGGTAATAATTTTCTTTTACGAATCGCGGTATTCGATAAATTATACATTGATTAATTAATTGTACCAAGTTTTTTGTTCGGTATTAAATATTTTTAAATATTAAATTATTTAACCTTAATTATTTATCACTCGTTTTTCTTCGAAGCAATTTTATAGAAATAAATCACAGGTAATTATATTGAAGTTATTAATAATGTTTTAATAAATATAAATCGTTGATTTACGAAACAAAAAATATTTGATGATTACACGCAATGGCTGATACTACATTTTTCCATAAAAAATAAAGTGACAAATAATTTTTTATTTTTTTGTATAAGTAATTAAAACACTGACAAAAAAAAATTAAAATAGAAAATGTATTAAATAAATGCTAATAGGCGCCAAAGTTAATTTAACGTGTTGATTCATGTAGATACACCCTGTATAGTTGAACATTTTAATTAAATAAAACAATGCCGCACAAAAACGATATAGAGCGAGAAAAAGTGATTAAATGATGTTGCTATTTTTTATTTTATGCACTGTATTAAGAAACTATTGATAAAAAGCTAGAAGCGCGACCCATAGGAAAATGAAAGTCACGTTTTAGACGTACAACCGATTGCTTACAAGAAAAAAACAATCGTTGAACGTGAATAAGTTGAATCTCACAAAAAAATGTACAAACACAACGAACAGTTAATGTATTCAGTGAAAATTTTTCATTATCCAGTCAAAATTTAATTATAGCTAATGACACTATCTATGTATCATACTCTAAAAAACGCCCACCTATCACCTTAATATGACTCATTGATAAGAATATAATAATAAACATAATAATGTGTGAGATTTGACATCGGTGATATTGATATCCAATGGCATCATTGTATAATACAATTTTAATAATTAATATAGCACAATGATTGAAAGAACAGGATATATGTCATCGAATCTGATAATTTCTAATTTTGCTTAAACCATTTTTATTTGGAATTTTTGTATTTTATAAATTACGTGAATTTGAAAAATGCACTTATCAACATGATTAGAACATTTTTTTGAAAACTTGAATTCATCGATTTTTTTACAAAGTTATTAGTCGACATTTTTAGAATATCACATATTTTATTTTATCACCTGTAAATTTATTCTTTCTATGTATGTTACTATTCTTGTCGATAGGCAATACATAGATGAAAGTTGTTAAATATTTTGTGTGGATTTTTCAGATTTTTGTATTGTTTTTTGGAGTTAAATCTGTCGATTTATTTAACTAATTTTAATTATTAATTTTACCGGAAAAAATTATTTCGTTTAAGGTATTATCTGTCTATGACAAATTTTATACAGAAGAATTACTTTTTTGCTTGTCAATTAAAAGTTTTCTTAGCAATTAATTCATCAGCAACAGTCGCATTCATTTAAAACCTAATTTAACAAAAATTACTCTAAAATCTGTTTACCATCTTATGTAACTGTTACTGAACGAATAATTTTTATTGCCGAATTTAAAAGTCATAAAAATTAAAAAAATCGTTTTTCAACTTATATTAACTTAACAAGTTGATCAGTCATGTAATAAATATAGTTATCTTAAAATCTAAGCTTTGATAAATTCATTTTAAAGATTTTATTAAATGAAAGTCGAAATGAAAAAATGCTCGTTTTAACAGACATGGAGTTTAAGAAAAAAAAAATCAGCAGATTTATTACAAAAATATGCATATAACAGAAAGAAATGACAGTATTGCTTACAAAGCGCGTGTGAATTATTTTTTTTGTCGTCTTTGATAGGATGGGAAACGTATGAATTTTGCGATTGCGCTGTGCGAACAACAATAATTATGGTTTATTATAGGAACCGGCCAATAAATAAGTGTATGTCTAAAATAATTATTAATATGGCGATGATAATAATAACAGTGTAATGACTACAACACATTCACTGCCGGAACTATACTGACCTGGATGAACATTCATTTGCATTGAGTACATGTAGGCTAAACGGTCCAATGAATAATAATTACCAACGCAAAGTGAAACTCTGTTCGCTTGGCTCGCGCCCGCACAAACAGACAACAGCTGTGTGTTACGAAAGTTAAGGTCAATATCAGGAAAACTATGTCCAGTACTTTACAGAGATTTTGTACTTGATGTTATTGTCCAAAACATAGAAAGTATCAAACGAGTCACGAAATCTTCCGGTGCTGTTGACTTTTGCCAGAAAAATAACATAAAATCAGACCCAAACGCAGTAAACGATATAATAGCTACGGCAAACACGTGTTGTTCAGTAATGATAATAACAAGTAAATCATAGTAGAGCCAATCACACTAAGTTTGTTATTGACGAACACTGTAAAAAAAAATCATTTACTTATTCGTTTCATTCATTATCAGTTTTTGTCTAAATAAAAATAACTATAAATAATATGCGAAAACTATTATTGATACCGGAAATGCTTGAGTATAATAATTAAAATGCATGTAATCTTAAATAAAAATGGTGAAACTCTTCTACAATTCCAACGGGTGTGGACTTTTAAGTTGATTGAAAAAAATATAATAATTAATAATATTTATACTACGAATTTAAAGCTTGTTTATAAGATTGTATTGTTTTTATTCTTGACTATAAAATTTGGTTATTGACAACAAAAATTACAGTAATTCTATTTTTGATACCAATAGTATTAACAATAACTCGTCGTGACGTGTTGTGTCCAAAACAATAGATCTGAATAAAACTCTCGTTTTCAATTGACCGTTCCACTCGAATGCACATTATTTATAAAAAATTCTTTTAGAATTAAAAAATATTTTGTTAGGAACTCAATTATAAGGTATTTCATATTAGATTAAAAACACCAGTTTAACTGTAATATATAATATTTCAATATTTCATAATATTCAAAAGTGGATAAATTTTATATGTGTTAATTAATGATAATTATATGATGATATGTTAATAAAGTTAAAATTATGAAAATATTTTTTAAAAATACTAATTTCATGGTTTTTAATTTTGTAAGCGTTATAATTTTTTATCATATAACCAAGAAAACTTAATTTTTGTATTTATGAAATCATTAATTATTGTATCACACATAATAAAAATCCACAATTTTTTAAAAGTTTTTATTAAAAAATTTACTTAATTTATATGTAATATAAAATAAGTTTTATAAGAACAGGGCCAAAACTTTTTAGTTTATAAATATATGGTTTTTGAAAACAAGGTATTTACTTTTATTAAGCACTTAACAATGTATAAAATCTAACTCATATTGATCATATTAAAAAGCATTCGTTATTATTGAACAATAATTTAAAACTAAATGATAATTTATAAGTATGCTGATAGTTAGTTTTTATTATTTTTCTGAAATGTTAAAATTATGGATATTATTTTTTGTTTTCAATGAATTTACTAAAAGATAACATCGAACAATGTAAAAATTAGTTAATTTTATACATTTTTTTAAACAAGTTAATATACTTTGTCTCGATTGAGTGTAACAGGTGTCATATATTGTAGTAAAATAACAGATTCAACGAGTAAAAAGTGGAAAAATCATCGAGTAAATAAGTTTTCCTGATAATACATAAATTTTATAGAAAAACTATATGGAATTTTTGTGTTACTTTTACTTAATATATTAAGTATAAGTAGCACATAAAAACATGTGTGTTATCAATTCAAACGTTTCTAAATCGTTGAAAACATAATAATCAAATAACTATCAATATATTATGCACATATGAAGCTACTTTTCAAAAGCTGGTTCAATTGTAGCAATTTTTCTAACAATTAAAATCGTATTTGGGTATTTTAAGCAAATCAATATTTTTATCCTTTATTAAATATTTAATTTGGATATATGATTGTTTTTTAATTTTTAGTTTCATATTTATTGACTTCTTTCTTTAAAAGAAATGTAATCAAATAGTTTTGTCCACGTAAATACAGAATAAAACATACTCTTGAGTAAAAAAGTTCACGGAAAAGTCATGTATTTATTTTTATTAAGTATTAAAAAATAGATTACAAATAATTAAAGCAAGAAAAGAAATTTTAATATGACATTAATTTTTTCATGAATGTGTTAAAGATTAAGATGACAGCTGCAGTCATTCGGTTGTGTGCTTCACACAAAATGATATCAATCATCTTTAAAATAATATATGAATTAAAATAAAAAGTCATCGTCATTTTATTTTCAAAAATATTTTGGGTATAACAGCAAACTACTCTGTTCCGTAATTTTTTTATACATATTATATTTTTACTTAATGTGGAAAAACGATTCTAAAATAATACAATTTATTTTACCTTAGAATTAATGATGAAAAAACAAAAGAAAAGCAAATTATAAAATGAGATAAAAATCTTGATTTATACTACAATTACTAAGGCTAGACATAAACGAGTTAATAAGTTAAACTTTTTAGCTTAACGGAGATATTTAGATTCTATATTAACTTAATTTAACTTTTTGTTAATCACCTATTATTAAATAAAATTCAAAATATTATAAAATATAACATTTATAAAAATTGGTTAAAAAAATATTTGTTTCCAACAATTATTTTCAAACAAATAATATGTAACATCTTTTTTACTGTTTCGTGTTGCTTAATTTTAATACTACTAATTAACAATTATATCATGCATTTATAGTTTTACAATGTTTATCTTAATTTAGAAATTTAGTGCATATTTAATTGATTTTCTGTTATAGGATGAGACCTCAATATGTCCCAGAACTGCTTGACCGCTCTTCGGCTGCTGTCATATTATTGGTTAACCACAATCATACCTCTACATATGTCCGCTTTTGAGGTGTCATACAAAAATACTCTTTTTAATCAAGAAACCTCAATTCCACAAGGTAGTTAACATATTTTATTATTTTTTAATAATAAAAATGTTATTTAGTTTGACTTGATTTAATTTAAAATCAATTTTAATGCTTAAATATATACATTATAGGTAGAAAGTTTGGTGGATATCGAATTGTACCAAAGGCGTGTAAAAACACTGAAAATACGTATAAAAACAATGCATATCCTGATGGAGTTTGTATGTTTAACTACGAATGCAACCAACTTGGTGGTACAGTTATTGGCTCATGCGTTGACGTATTTCTATTTGGTGCTTGTTGCCAATTACCACCGGGAGTTAAAGGGCCTACGCTTGAGCATAACCTAGCAAGTCATTCGTCAAACTCAATGAGTACAGTGTCTGATACGACTGTTCATTCTATCAAACCCGAAATTCAACTGCAACCAGTTGCAGACACTATACTTTTACACCGAAATGGTACTGCAGTACAGAATATGTACAGACCTGAAGACATCGCAGACTTGATAAAAAATTTTACACTTATTCATAATTACCCCAGTAATAATATGGCAGATATACTTCAGACAACGCCCCCTAACGGATTTCAAAGTAAAATTAAAATTCCTGGAAATGGTCAAACATCACCTGTATCAAAGTCGACTGATTCAATACCAAATATTCGTAAAACAACAACAGTTTCATATCAAGGACCGTCATCTCACGATGATTATGATAATATGGTGCTAGTACCCACACTAACTTTTAACGATCCAAATAAATCACCAGAAGAGACCAATTCTATACATCACATTTTATCTATATTAAACCATACTGTACCTATATCTGATCCTGAGCCTGCTGTAGCCGAATCTTTTACTCATTCGTCTTCCTCTTCACAAGCTCTTTATACTTGGGGTTCCATTGATGCTAATTCTAAAACTCCTTACTATGGACTATCACAATCATATCCGTCTACAAGACCAACTGGATTGTACCACCATAACGAATATAGACCAACAACTTCAAATTATGGTGGTCTTGCTACCTCTACCCATCACTTACCTGGACCTCACTTTGAAGTAAAACCAACTACTATAAATCCAACTGCCGACCAAGATGCCGTAGCGCCTACAGTGATTGTATTAAGCTCTTTGTCCGATTCTAAAAATCCCATTAAGTATACATCGACTACTACTCAATCAATAACATACCACCGACCACATGTGAAACCTTCCCAGAGTATTATAGTTACTGGAAAGCCATCATTGAGTGCTGCATACACGACAAATTATCAACATACAACATTTGTGCCTGCGACTTCAAGTGACGCGCAAGTAAATGGACATCCAATCATTCATACATCCGCTAAACCGTTAGTGTCCAAACCCACGTATTACACGACTAGTAAACCCACCACATTGAGCAGTACTATACATACTAGTGATAGTATTTATACGGCAGTTAACAATAAGTACCACGGTCCCGGAAGTGCTTCATATTCAACTGCCAAACCAGTGATTAATCATAATCATTTAGCCGTAATTGGCTCTTCGTCTAGCAGCGGTTACAAGCCAACTACTGTTACCTATGCTCCTCCTCTTATTAATGATTCAGATTATCCATCTCCTGTAACTCCAGGTCAAGTATTTGTCACTTCAGATTCGGTTCAATTAAATAATAAACCAAATCTACCATATCCATACAACTTAACTAACTACGATCCGGCAACATTTAATTCAAATGAAACGTTTGCTTTCCCCCCTGTACGAAGCCCTATTACAAATCAAACAAATGATCTATCTGAAAATACTGATTATGAAACAGATACCAATTCTATACCTCAATTACATACTGACGAGAACCTTGACGAAAAGGTACACTTGTTTGTTGAAAAAGTAGTCCAGTCATTACAAGGTAACTTTGAAGATTTGGAAAAGGTTCTTATGTCTGGAGAACAAACCCTAAACGTAACTATTAGTAATGACGAATCACCAACACCTATAAAAAAGCCATCGGGTTCAACTATCAAACCGACCAAATCCCCAAAACCAACTAAACCTACAAAATTGACAACGTCTACATATAAACCAACACCTATTGCTCCTCCGGACGCTCCATATCTAGAACCATCTACAACAACAGCAAAGCCTACAAAAGTTCCTATACTTTTAACACCCGTTCAGTTATTTAAACCTACCGATAGTCCAACCAAACGGCCGAAACCTACAAAAATTCCCGCGACAACTATCTTCGTGGATACATTAAATGTCGAAAACGACTACACTACAGCTCCAACTGATTATAGAAAAAGTAAGATAAATACATAAATTAAAAATTTTTTATGAAGTAAAAACTTTATATAAAAAAACCCAGCACAGTGGGGTCGCGGCACAGTGATGATGTGGCATAGTTGGGTGAAGTATAATGATATCTGACAGTGATTAAAATCACTATCATAAAAAAAGCTTCGATACAAATCTTTAGATAAAGTTTAATTTTCAAATATTAGTGGATTATTCCAAAAACTATATGATCTGCTATTTCCTTATATATTTCCTGATTAAGATAAAGCATGTCGAATGAAAGAGGGATATAAATATTATTTCTTATACAAAAATTGTATTGATCCATACATTTTTTAAAAAGTTATGGCAGTTTTAAGTAAAAAAAATTTCAAAAATTAGCAATTTTTTAATTTTTAATTTTTTTTGGAGGTTTCCCCATTTACGGGGAACGAGAGAAATTTTTTCAATTTTTGAGGGTAATGTCTTCAACTAGATACGATTTTTGATCTTTTGACGTATCGTTGAAAGAAATCGGTTCGATGAGAGAAAAGAAAAAATGGTAAGAGACACAAAAAAAAACACAGTAAAACTAATACCTTTTCAGCTTCGCATCAAAGCTAATAAAATAATTTTAATAATAATTGTATCTCAAATTTCATCAATAATAATATATGCGTTAGCAATAATTAACTCATCATAAAATAATAATATGATTCATGTACAATAAACCATTGGTAAAAATTATAATTTTAAAATTAAAATTAATGAAAAATGTGATTTGTATTTTTAAACACTATTGGGACTTCATAATTAATTAATATGATGTATTAATAAACACAACTTATTTTATAGCTTGTGGAATTCGACCGTTAGTAAAAAAAAATGGAAGAATCGTTGGTGGTACTGGATCATCGTTTGGAGAATGGCCATGGCAAGTGTTAGTGAAAGAATCCACGTGGCTTGGATTATTTACCAAAAACAAATGTGGAGGAGTATTAATTACTCAGAAATATGTAATATCAGCTGCTCACTGTCAACCTGGGTAGAGAACAATTTTTTTGTATTAATTTTAAGCAAACGTTCCTAGGAAACAATTATTTTTATTTAATTGTGGGGGATCTAAATATGTGGGATTCAGACTTTGTAGGATCCTACATTCAGTACCGCTTTTAGATTTATAAGACATAATTGGTTTAATCACGTAAATAATTTCCTAAGTTCATTACTTTCAATCATATTGAATTGATAATTTAATTTGAAAATACTTGATTTTTGCATTAGAACATTTAATTTTTTGTTGTTGGTTGAAAAAATGTTAGTATTTGGATTTTGATAGCTATTTATAAATATAATAAACTTCTCAAACAATTAATTTTTATTGAATTTAAGATTTATTTCATTTTCTGATAGATTTTTAGCGCATCTTGTAGCAGTATTTGGCGAATACGATATCACCGGTGAAGTGGAGTCTAAAAGAAGTATCAGTAAAAAAATTAAACGGGTCATCGTACATAGACAATATGATGCGGCCACATTTGAAAATGACATAGCTTTGCTTGAATTAGAATCTCCTGTCTCATACGATCAACACATCGTTCCAATTTGCATGCCAGACGAAGATGATGACTTTACGGGTCGTATGGCAGTCGTTACCGGTTGGGGTCGGTTAAAATATGGTAAATACGAAATAAATAATTAATATATTGAAAACACTACTAGCTTTGAAATTTAAAAAATAAACAAATCTTCATCGTAAAAATAAGTTAAAACATTCTTATTGTTTATTTTCCAAATACATTAATATTAATAGAAGTAAAATTTTAGGAGGCGGAGTACCCAGTATTTTACAAGAAGTCCAAGTTCCTATATTAGAAAATCAAATTTGCCAAGAACTATTTGAGAAAGGCGGTCATTCGAAAACTATATTGAATAGTTTCTTATGTGCTGGTTATGCAAACGGCCAGAAGGATTCTTGTGAAGTAATAAAAAATTATTATATTTTTAAGCTAACATATTTATAGTAAGGTTTTAATCATACAAATTATATTAATTTAATGTGCTATAAAATTTAAATATAGAGCCAAAGGTTGGAACCTTTAAAATATTTAGGAATCAGTTTAAAAGAGGTTCTTTTGATAAAAAATTAAAAATTTTAGATTTTATTAAGGGTTTTAAACTTTTAATTTTTCAGGGATTTAAGTCCAAAGCCGGTTCTTAAAAGTTTCCAGTTAAAAAAATTATTTTATTCTTTTTTTATTATTTTTTGAGTTGTTATCAATTTAAATATTAAAATTAACATTATTAGCAGATTTAGGAATAACCATCTTGTAAATGAATTAACTTTCACTATTATGTTAATGCAATTTTATAATATATTATAAGTAAAAAAATCAGTTCTTAAAACATTCAAATAGAGTAATTACCAATAATAACCACTTAAATATCTTTTTAGTTATTTATGATGTACATAAACACCCTTAATTATTGATGTAAAATTACTATGTTTTTCGAGAATAATATCCAGAATTTCTTGAGAAGAATCTCTTTAACTTGTTTTTATTATATTTTACACTATAAAATAATTTAAAAAATAATAAATAAGTGAAAAAATTAAACTTCCAAATTTCTAATTTTGGTTCAGATAATTAAATCAAACGTAGTTAGAGATATAGTTTACTTTAAATAAAAGTTAGATAATTATCTAATTTCATGTTTTAGAGTTTACAAGCGATTAAAAATTATATTTAGAAATAACAAAATTTATATATGAGCCCATTCAACATAATTATACAGAATTTTCAATTGCATCTACACTAATGCATATTTTAGGAAGGTTATTATTTTAAGTCTTTGAATAACAAATGAAATATTAAGAAACCATAGATACATAGAAAATACTAAGTCATAGAAATGAAAAAAAAAATTAAGGAACCACAGAAATACAGTAAACATTAGTAATCACTTAAAAATATATTAATTGAGCAGAGATAAAAACGTTAATTTTTTTAATTTCCACTTACTATATATTTTTTTAACACCTTCAACGATATTGTATTATTATAATAACAAAAATTACTCTTGGTAAATCACAGAACCTAAGACATATGATAAATAATGATATGTACAATGATACATAATAATGTACAATAAATTATAGATATTTTAACCTATTTTCGGTCTTTAGCTTTTTTATTGATTGAATTCTAAAAAAAAATTAAAATTTATTATTCAAAAAAATTTAAAAAATTGCATATGTTACTGCGTGTTTACCATATTTGTATACTATAAATATATAGATATATATAAATATATATCTATAGTATATATATTTATATATTTCCTTTGGGCTTAATTTTATGTGGATGAATAATACATATTTACAATTTACAGTTATCGATCGATCGAATAATATGATTATAAATTAATTTAAAGTTAAATTGGTTTTTTCATAAACAATTGAAAATTAATGTAAAAAAAAATGTATAAATGTTCATTTTTTTTACCTATGACTAAGTTCTTATAAAATGCATTTAGTGATAGTTAAATAATTATTTCTTATCTTACTTAGGACAAAAAAAACCTTTTAAACCAAAAATGTTCATCATAATTTCATAAATGACAATCTTTTTTATAGATATCCAAGTGCTTATCGTTTACAACTACACTTGTTTAATTGAAATAAATATGAAGGATTTAAGATCCCTTTTCTATTTGGATTTGTATATACTCTTTTATATGATTACTATTTCCTTAAAAATTTAATTGATTATAATTTCAATTATATATATAATTTCAATTGATTATAATTTTATTTTTATTAAATTATATTCAAACAGTGATGTTCTACTAAGATTAACCAGATTCAATACAACTTATAAAAATCTTTTATATTTTAACATACATTAATTATTTGTTTTCTTATTTATAAATCTGAAATGTTTATTTATAGGGCGATAGTGGAGGACCACTGATGGTAGAGAAAGACAACGGTCGATGGACCTTGATTGGTACTGTTTCACATGGTATTAAATGTGCATCTCCATACTTACCTGGAGTTTATATGAGAACAACTTACTATAAACCTTGGTTGCAAGCCATTACAGGTGTACATTAACTAAAAATACTAGACCGACTTTATTTTTTATTTATAATAATTATTATAATAAAAAATCCTTCTTTGTTCTTAACTTTTATTTTTATAAAATAATAAACTACAAGTTAATGTCTTCAACAGTTTTGACATTAACTTTCGTTGTTAACGTATTGCACCTATATTTTAAGTTTTAATTTCAACTTTTTGTGATATCCAAATGTGTAAGTAATCAGAATTACTAATTCGCCATAATTTATTAAATTTTGTAAATTGTTTAAATATTTTTACGCTAGTTATTATTGTTTATATTATTGTTTTAAGCTATAGGTTTTTGTACATTGCTTTTTTTTTCTACCAATTGTTTTTAGTATGATTTTATATTCGTAATTTATTGTGATTAAGGTAGTTTAATTCTACTGTTTGTTGTGTTGTACACCTTAAGATTTTATAAATTGTAATTGTGTGAGAAATTTGTAATAAATTATTGATTAAACAATATGAATATATCTTAATTATCTTTAAACTTATTGGAAACAAATTACTTATGAAGGTTTTAATTTTAATTTATTTAAACTTTTATAAATCTTAATTCTTCAAAAAATGTTTTTGTAAAATCTTTATATTAGTCGCTGATTAATACTAAAGTTAATGACTCATATTGAATCAATAAATAATTATATACAAACTTAGTAGAGTAAGCATTTGGTAAACTATTGAAATAATTAGAATGACATTTTATTTAGGGCGACTAATTGAAAGTTTTTATCTTAATGCTCTTCTCAAAAGAACATTCAATCCTACAGTTACAAGATTTACGGAAGATGCGACTTATTAATTTAAATATGACTGAGAAACAATCAAGAACGCAATGCCCTAACCAGACAGACACAGCACTCTAATTAGAATTTTTCTTTATGATTTATAGTTGTTGCCATTTAAAAAATAAAATTGAAAGATATAAGGAATGAACATTTTATAACAGATAAATTGAAAGTAACTAACATAAGCTGAAAAAATAATCCATGTATTGACTGGAAAAATATAATACTGACTTGTCAATCTACAGAATGAATTATTTATCACGAATCAATAAATCAAAATAAAAGTTATCATAAAACATATCTCTTTAACATACTATAACTTTAAGACACTACTTATATGAAGTATTGAACAATCATAACCATAACAATAACAAACAGAGAGCTAAATTTAATTGAATTTTTACAAAAAATTAACTTGACAAAGCGAAATTACATTTTTTGTACATAGAATCTTGTTAACGGTTTCAATCTGTTTCCTTCTAATACTAAAATAAATAGTACTGTTGTAACAAATTATGATGATCGGTAATATTTAGCTTTTAAATGATAAACATTGAGACAAATAATTTTAGTCTTCCTTATATTTTTTCATATTATTTTGATAATTAATGTTCAAAATTAGACAAGTATTCAAATCAGTAGAAGTGATGGCATATTAAGGGGTAAGATAAACAGATAAGAAAATGTAGCGTAATTTTTCTGGAAGCGGCTTTTTCTTGATAAAAAGTTAATAGGAAAGCTTTTTTATATTCAATATTAAAAATAATATAGCCTACGGGCGCCAAAAAGTTAATTACACCACTAAGTTGAAGTTCTGATCCAAAATCTTCTCGCTTTGATGTATTTGCCCTACTAGTATTTCTTAATGAACATCATTCAGGTTTTTTTTTGTGAGAATAAAAACCCATAAAAAATAACCATTATTGATTTACCAAATATATATTTCCTAGTTACAATTTTATTTTAAAAAAATATTCAATGTTTAAAACTAATCTTTGAGGAAAACAACCAAAATAGTCAGAATTAAAAATTAAAATGAGGTAGATTTTAAATACAATACGTACAATATTTTTAAACATTAATATATAATATATTACATTATAATAATTTCTGAATGATATTTTTTTAATAAAATTCAGTCATTGTCAGAGTCATACAGTTTATAATAGGGACCTTATTTTTTAATTTGATATAACCTATATTAATATATGATGAACAAATTAGGTATAAACGTATGTCATTCAACTTATATTGACTTCATCTACTTATTCCATAAAATGAAAGGGTTAAAGTTAAAGTTATGTAAATAATTTTTTCTTCGCTATTTTATTTGTATGTATATTTCTTAATTTCAATTAAAATTAATAAATTCAAAACCTACTCAATTTAGTAAAAATTTAATAGTTTTGTTGATCACATTAAAAATAAATAATTTACAAAATTTTAACTTTCAGACCCATTTGAAAGAAATCACACAAAAATGGTTCTATTAAAAAAGATAAATAAGAAAAATCTTTGTGCAATTTTTGTAAATACTTAACAATACCAAGTATCTAATATCATTTTAAATGTAAGGCCTTCTCTTTAGCAGTCTATTAGTAACTATATTATTTCCATATGAATAAAGTTTAATGGACTGAGTATTTCTAGTTTTATCATCTATTACATCAACAATTTGAAAAAGAGGCGTCCCATTTGTTAACGCAGCTTCATACTTTTTGGAATGCGTAATATTAAATGTTTTTTCCGTTGAATTCATTGGTGCATTGACTGCATCAGATTGAAATACTGACATAAATTGATCAACCAAAGACTTGCTAATACTTGGAACAGTGTCATTTGTTCTTTTTTGTGGTACTTTTTCTCCAACAGGAGGACCTGTGTTATGTATGTATATTACCGGCCATCTCTGAGGTTTATCTGCAGATGGATAATATTGATCACTACATGGTCTCCATTGTTCAGTCAGCTTACCAACATAACACCTATGAATTAATAAAAGATAACACAAAGTTAATATTTTGATAAATATTTTAATTTAATTTTAGCTTCGGTGGGTAGCTAAGAAATTGTTATATATTTAATTACATTAAATAATAAAATTTGTCTTCCGACTGACATTATTTTATATTTCATCTAAAATAATTAAGATTAATAACTTTTAAATACAAGTTTACCAAACTGGCTAGCGCTTAATAACACTCGTTAAATTCATTTTATTTGTATTTTGTACCCTATATCTACTCGAAGTTTGACACGTGTGACTAGAATAAATAATTTTAGATTTTAAGGTAAAAGTAGAAGTATACCAAGGTTCGACTTTAAGCCCTTACTTTTTTCTATAGTGATGGATGAAATTACTAGAGAAATACAAGGAAAGGTACTATGATGCATGTTGTTTGCTGACCATATAGTGTTAATAGAAGAATATAGGGAGGAAATTATTCAATGATTAGTGGTATGGAGATCAGCTCTTGAAGAACAGGGTTTAAGAATAAGTAGAAGTAAGACAGAATATATAGAGTACGAGTTTGACAAAGGAAAACACGAGGTAGGTGAAATGAGGAGTTCAGTGATAATAGTCAAGAACATGAAAGGAGAGGTGAAAAGTTTTAAGTATATAAGTTTAGTTGTACAAAAAACGGTCGTATTGACGAGGATATAAAACACATGATAAAGTGCGGGTGGTTGAAGTAGAGAAAAGCATCTGATGTGTTATGCGATAATATAATTCCAATCAGACTGCAAGGTAAATTCTATAAGATTGTAGTAAGACCTGCTATGATGTATGGTTCAAAGCGTTGGGTAGTTGGCAAGAAAGTAGGACAGAGAATGAATGTAACAGAGATGAGAATGCTTAGAGGAATGAGTGGAGTGACTAGAAATTATAAGATAAGAAACGAACATATAAGACAGAGTATAGGTGTAACATCAATAGTGGATAAGATGAGAGAAAATAGACTTAGATACCTTGGTCATGTTATGAAGAGAGCGGAATCGGAAGTTGTAAGAACAATAATTGTTATTATTATAATTATAATTATTATAGAAATGAATCTTATAGGAAGAAGTGGTAGAAGAAACCAAGGGATATTATTGAATGCGATATGATGTGAGCATAGATCATGTGGGAGATCGTGTCAGTTGGCAGTTTAAGATAAGAGTCGCCGACCCCAAGTAGTTAGGATTAAGGTGAGGAAAAAGAAGAAGAAGATTTGTTTTACCGTGTTAAGTTTGTTTTTTAGAAGATAACATTAATTTCAGAAGTGAAATCTGGTTCCAAAAAACGTAGCGCATTGCCGTTCGTCAACGGAAAGTCCCAGAAAATCAAATAATTTGTTTTGTTTATTGTTTTAATAAATAAAATATATTCAAACTATTTGAAGATGAGAAAAAAGAAGAAGACTCTAATTACAATGTGAATAAAAAATGTTTAAAATAAAAAAATAAAATAAAATAAACTTACCAAGAAAAACTGACCCCATCAGTATATCCACAATGATGATCAGGTCTACAACAATAATCCCATCCTCCTTGATCAACAGGACATGACCAAATTCCTACTAAATCATTTTGTGAACAATATGTACCAGATTTGCATGGTTGACCATTGACAGTAAATCTCATCCAAGTCCATTCGTTCGAACTTGATGCTAAAAAAATAACAAACAATATTTAAGGTTTTTTTCATAATTTGATTTTATCTTTCATGATTTTACAATAATCTTACAGACATCAGGGTATAAATATTTAGTTTTAGGCGAAATATAACAGCGAACTTCACTGAAATCCCACGTGTGTAGTATAAACCGTTGATCAGGACTGTAATCTTGGTTAGGTTTTAAATCTCTCATTTCTATATCACTCATATCGCAAAATCCGTCACTACAACAAAGTATTCAGTACATTGCCATGTAACATAGCCAACGCATTGCACATGTTTTATTTAACACAAATACAAATACTTTAATTTATATAGATACATTTTATCAATTAATATTACAAGATAATAAGTATGTACCTACAAGTAGCTGATAGTGGAGCATCGAAAATAAGCATTTTCTCGGGCATTATTACATTCCATCTTACATTGCATTTCTGAACTGACTATCATTGATTTCTTAATAGCTGGAGGTAAAAGTCTTGCTGTACTACCATAGCTAATATAACACACTAAAATAAAAAGTTTTATATACTTTTCTCTATATTACAAAAAAAATCTTTATAATATTAATATCTTGTAAAATAGATAAATTAAGTGAATTAATGAATTATTAGGAATAATTATTAAGTTATAACAAATTAAGTTTAAAAATTATTTTTTTTACTATTTTAGCTTCGATGCGATTGGTTTTACTATGTGTTTTTTTTTTTTTTGTGATATTATTCTTAAAAATTGAAAAAATTTCCTTGTTCCCCGTAAATGGGGAAAATCTCCAAAAAAATTACAAATTTAAAAATCGCTAATTTTCAATATCTTTTCAATTTTTTTTATTTAAAACTGCCATAACTTTTTAAATCTTAAAAACATCTTAAACATAACAAACTTTAAGCAGAAAATCTAAATAAAATTGTATATTAAAGATTACTTTTATACGTATTTTGCATCATAAAAATGTAACTTTCAAATACTATTATAATTTATGTTGCTTTTGTTATATTTATTTTTTTCAAATAAATGGTGTATTACTATATCGTAATTACTTTTTTTCGCTGGTCCATATAATTGGGGTACTTGAGGATTTTTTCCATATAAGTTACTATCACCAATAGGTACTTTTAATGTTGGCACTTTGTCTAGAGGCCGATGAAACACAGGAGTATATTCTCCAGGTATCTGAAAATACGTAGTGGGTGGCATTGATGGTACATAAGTACCTGATTTTGTTGATGTATCAATTATAGGTCGAGTAGTTGTACTATACGTCGTCGGTAATGTCGGAGCTATTGGATAATTAGGAGGACCGTAATCTGAACTTGAAGGAGGCCCATAACTTGGGTTGAATTGATTTAAAGGAGGAAGTTGTTTATATATAGGTGTATAAGTAGTTGTAATTATAGATGGTTGATGAGGAGGGCTGTATGTAGTAAAAACTGGTGGCGGTACATTTTGACTTATAAATGTCGGAGACCATAAGTCTGGTGATCCCTTGTTAAATTCACATCCTCGACCAAAGCTGCCTCGGTTAAAGATATCGCATTCATTATCTTCGATAAAATGTTTTACAGGATCCATTTCTCCCATCGAATAATCAGTTAAGAAACAATTATCCGTCCATTTATCAGTACCAACGGATCCGTGTCTAAAACATAATAAAATTATTGTTCAGTACATCCTACTATTTATATAAATTGAAGACTCACCGAAAGCTAAATAGCCTACATGTGAAATGTTTTACATGAAGACACATTAATTCACACTCGTGTAAATTTTCTGCCTGAACTGAAAATTTTATAATTTTAACTTGAAAAGTTAAGCCACTGCGAATACGTTCAAAGCAATCTGAAAAATAATTAAAAATTCATTTTTTAAAGTTAAATAAGCGCAAAAATTATAAGAATTACATTAATTTTTTTTGAATAGTCTTAATCATAAATAAAAAAATTAATGAGATGTTACATTTTTACATATAACCACTATAAAAACTATTTTTTTGTTTTTGCGCCAATCTAAATATATTTTTGTTTCATAACAATTAAAATACTTTTTACCCGTGTCCCAACTTCTTGTAGGTTGACAACCTGGTTGACTAAGTTCATTTCTAACGAATACGTCACTATCTCTATCTGGAACCAAATCTTGATATACGTCTAATTGTCTTATAAACTTATCTCCTAATTGACAATTATCCATTAAAGGTGTAAAGCTATATCTAAAATGATTGTAAAATAAAAATAAAAATCTTATTCACATCTTAATGAAATTTTTTTTTCAAACATCGATTAACATCAGTCATTTATGATGATTAAATTGGCTTTTCCGGAGAAAATGATTTCTACAGTAATTTGTTATTGCTTTCTGTTCTAGGGAACAGCGTTAACGGTAAATGAAGCTTAAATTCAGAGTTTAATAGCATCTGCGTCGGTATACGCACTTTATGAAATATGAGGTATAATATGTAAAGTATATTGTTTAAAAAATATTAGTAATAATTGTTGATATGACCTTCTTCTTCTTCTTTTTATCCTCGCTTTAATATCAACTATTTGAAGTCAAACATTCTTATCCTAAACTTCCACTTGACACAATCTCCCACATGATCTACGCTTACATTAGACGTCCTCATATCGCATTCAATTACATCCCTCCATCTTTTTTTTTAGTCTTCCTCTAGCTCTTCTTCCTTCAACATTCATTCCTATAGCTCAACACTATATCTTCAGCGACAACATGCACCACAGCACTTATCCTTGTGTTTCTCTAGTAATTTCATCCATCACTCTAGAAAATAAGTAGGGGCTTAAAACAGAACCTTGGTGAACTTCTACTCTTACCCTAAAACCTTCTGTTACTCCTCCTATGGTTTTTACCCTGGTACAAGTGCCATCATACGTATCCTCTATTATATAAATATACCTTTTCGGAACTCCGTATCTCATTAATACCCATTTTAAAACATCTCTCGGTACTCAATCAAATGTAATATTATATTATCACTTATAATATAAACATATATTATGATGTTATTATTTGTACATATATGTCACATATTATGAATATACAAGTACACCAAAACAGGGTTCTAATATTTTAAATATAAAATAACAAGCTCATTATGGGATAAAATCTTATTGTAGAGATATTTAAGTAAAGCCTACACGCATATCCCCCATTATAATTAGAATAGAAAGCCTCAGTTTCCAAGATCACGTTAAGGATCGTTAAACTACCCCCTTCCGACTATAAAAAACTATTTTTCCCCATTAAAACCAGTTCTTTCGGTAATTTTAAAATACACAAAATCTGCGACGCTCTACTCAAAATTTCCTCCCTGGGACTTAATCGTTTTTTATTTTAATTAATTTGGACTTAGAATATCTTTCAATTTAAAGTACTTTCTATAATTTTTTAAATATAATAAGAATATATTTCTTTAAAGGATTAAATGACACTTAGGATTTCTAAAGTTAATAATATTTTGGTCAATCTTTTAATTTAAATTAATTTGCTCATTGAATAATAATGTTGTATTTACTTATTTTTCTTATGTGGAAATAAATTTTAATTATTTTATAAGCCCAACATAAATTTAAATTTTTATTTAATTGTAAACATTTATTGTAAGCTTTTCTTGTTGGGTAGCTAGTCTCGTCGCTAATGTCTTTGTTTAACAAATATCGAGCCTGAAAACAGAGTTAAAGGTCATAATTTTCTCAGTTTTAACTGTGATTATTGTGCCGCAACCTTCCAAGGCGCTAACGCCAGGACACATTGGGCCACCACAATACCACATTGATACAATTTTTATATAGATATAAATATTTTTTTAATTATTACTTATTCAACAACATATAAAAAAATAAAATAAGGACAAATTATAAATTATATTTTTAATAAAACATAGAGTGTTTAGAATCTTTTACAAGTAAAACCAGTCATAGATTTTGTGTAATTAAATGGTATTATTTAAAATTTGAATCTTTTTCATAAGTAATTATATTGACTATATAACGTGTAGTGTGAATCGTATACGTATTGCATTTAATACCAGAATCAACGTTGAATTGTTTAAAATATTATAGCGTGACATAGGATATAAGGTAAGTACAATTTAACCTATGCTTTTGAACCTCCAACTATCTATTGCCTAATGAATCATTAATAAAAATTATATAAATTAAAAAAAATATTTAACATCCTAATATTCCACTACTTGGCCTTTTTTATTTTTAATTAAAAATTTTTGTTCATTACGCCAAGTATATAAATGTCATACATAGCTTTTTCTTCTTTTCCCTAAATTTTTCTATTATTTGTATCACACAAAATAATGGCTCCATTGTTGACTTACCAGGCATAAAACCAAACAGGTTTTTAGATACCTATGTCTGATTTTTTGTTCTCCAATCTGATATTAATTGCTGATATAAACCCTAATTTATTTATTTTCGATTTCCTTCTCAAAAGTATTAAAATAATATTTGTTCATATACATGTACATTATGTATATCATAATATCAATTACAAATGATACCGTTTTAATATACTTTATTTTATTGATCTAAAGCTTCAAATATATTGACCATTAGCTACTGATAAAATCTCTTAGTATTTATTTAATATTTGTGTACCTGTAACTAAAAATGTTACAAATGAAAGTTTGTTCATTAGCACAATTCGTTTCACAGTTATAAAGTGATAAGGCATTCACAGTTTTAATGACATTATTTCTCTGTAGATGATGTCCTGTCCTAACTTTAACAAAACACTCTGGAAGATAAAAAAATGTATATATTAACCAACTAGAAAAAAAAATTTTTTTATCGCATTACATGATAAAATATCAATAAATTATCTTTAAAAATGATTATTTTCCGTTTTTTCATATAAAGACTATTTACCATTTGGGGATAAAGGTTGAGTTTCCGGTTTGGGTAAAAGTGTCGAATAGACATTAGAATTTATGTCTAGACCTCCCAAAATTGGTTTGATAGTTCCCCTTTCATAATAAACGGGATCATTGCCATATCCACCGCTTACATCATTTTTCTGGAGCCATAAGAGGTTTGGATCTTGCCACAAACTATCGTCCTGGTCGGCAGCAATTAAACCCCATTTGCGATTTTGTCCGTAATTATGGGGTACAGAAAAATCTAAAAATCGGCAACTCGGAGAAGCGTTAACATTTTTTTCGTAAAAATCATAATCGATGTCTGAATGAAAATCTAAAGATAGATCAAGTTTCGCTGTGGGTATTGAAGTTAACTGACAACTACTATAGGAATTTAAATTCGTATCATACCTTAAAAAATTAGTAAGATTCTAATTATATAGTATTATGCAATTTAATTCATAATAATTAAGTGTTATACTTAAAATTAAATCCTTGACACTGAAATTCTTTTTCGTATTGACAAAATAACTCACAATCATGCTTAGATTTGACCGGCATTATTCTTTGAATATGTTTGTCAGCCAAACGACGAGCACCAACGAGTTTTGAAAAACATACTTTTATAAAACAAAAAAAAACCTTAATTTATGAAGTCTAAAGATAATTTTAACTTTAAAGTTTAGTATGATTTTTATTTTTTTTATATAATATTATAAAACTAATATGTTATCCGTAATCACTTACTTGTTCTATCACGACATTGCAAAATTTTCATAAAAAGATCGTACTCCGGATCATCGTACGGTCTTGATTTTGGCAAATCTGCTCCTAATAGACAAGTACTATTCCCATTTAGGCTCACTCTAAATAAATGATATATGTTATTTGTATCATTATTTTATTATTTTCAATTTATTTTCCAATATATATATATTATTATTTTATTAAAATCTAATACTTACCCAAAGCTGTACACATTACATAAGCTACGTTCACATTCTATGCTACACTGTACTAAATTAGTAGTTTTTAGGATTTTAGTCACATCTGAAGCATTTAATCGTTTTCCAATGGAAACTCTTTCAAAGCAGTCTGCAATTATCAATTAAAATGAAAAATTAGAGTTTTATAGAGTTCTAGTCATTTTTTTGTAGACAAAAATAAAATTCTTCAGCAAGACATGTAATGAATTGAAGATTAAATTTTATTGTATAAAACCAACAGTTTAATTCCAATATTTAATATTAAACTATACATATTGGACATCTCTATTTTTACGATATTCTGCATGTATGGTAATATATTCAGCGATTATACATTATTATTCTAAACGATTGGAAAAATGATACTTCATCAGAAAATAAAGTGTATTTTCGAAAAAGGAGATACCGGACCCATTAATTTTTAAAATATTTAAAATAGATATAAATGAATAATAGTAACTACAAAATAAACATTATAATAATAAACAAAATAAAATTTTCAAAAAAGGTTAGTATAATAATTTTACTTAATACAATAACCACTAGTAATATGTATATGCCACAAAAGTATTTTAAAGAGGCGCTGTTGTTGATTTAATGAGAGTAAACTAAATATAAAATATCTTGCTTCATTATTTTTTATATTTAATTTAGTGAATTATTGTTAAATATATTTAAATAATTTTGTTAAGTCCATTTTAACATTACTACAGAATCGACTTAACAGAATCATCATATTTTAGTGCTTTCATCCAATATATATTATATATGATATTGAGCAAAAAAATAAATAGAATATCAAATAAAGTTAAAAAAGCATTCAAATACCTTGAACCGTCCCTGTATTACTAAAAATGTATAACTAATGTATAAAATTGAAAATTATCATAAAACCGTATAAAAACTATTGTCTAAGAAGTAATTCATTTGGAACAACAAACATTGATTTTAATAAGAATAATAGATCATTCATTTATTTAATTCGTTGAGGTATTGACTGATGATTGATTTTTTTGTAATACAAGGTAGTTCACAAGGACTTAGAGTATTTCACCAATTCAAAATTTAATTATTAATAAAAAAAAATTATACATTCTAGTTTTCAAAGTTGTGTGTTCAATCACATATCGTCACCTAAGAACTAGGCAATTTCAAAAAACCATATTTATGTTTCTATATACATACACAATTATATATAATACATATAATATTTTAATAATTGTTCTTAGATGACAATATGTAACTTTAACTTAAAATGAAACATGAAATTTATCTCTAGTTATAAAATTTAGGATTTTCTGAGAATGGCTTCTACTTTATCTTTATATATTTATTATGATTTGAAATATAAGAATAAACACATAAGTTTTATTATGCTTAGAAATAAGTATAACTCGATTATTTACGTAAATAATTTTACTGAGATAAATACTAAGGAAACTTTTTGTTACACAAAAATGTTTTCTTCTAACGTAATTTTATTTGTTTAGAAGACAAAAGGATTGCTGAAACTCGTCATCAGTATAATAAAATACTACACATAAACGCTAAAATATTAAATAGATCATTAAGATTTTTTATTCGTTTAAATTTTTCTTTTAGCAACATCAAATAGAACTGTTTATTCAATTTCAGTTGATAGTTTTTTAATTGGTTAGTAATGATATCAGACAAGATAATATAAAATGTATTCTTACAAAAAATAATATAATGTAAAATATTATTCAATACTGTTCAATTTATCAATCAATCAATATATAATATAATTTCACTATTAAGTTAAATTTTTGAATAACTTCAAAAAAATATATATGTATAGTTCAGAAGGAAACTAGCAAAGCGGGATTGTGGCATATTTTAGATAAGTATTATTGATATCTAACAGTGATTGAAATCACTTTCGTAAAATGCTTTGATGCTTTATATGAATCAAATTTAACATATCTACTAAAAATTACAACATTTTCGACTTTAGAGACCTATTATTCATAAAAGACAATTTTTTGTTGTTTTTTAATTCTTCATCTTATAATACATTATACAAGTCAATTTTTTTGGTATATTATGATAAATTGAAAGGATAAGAAATTTTTACACCTCCCCGTAAAAAAATCGCAATAATCCGTCCATTTTAAAAAATCTGTATTAATATAAAATTAAAATTAAATTTAAACATTGATGTTTTATGATAACTGTTAATTTTTGGAATAATTCCCTTTATTACGGAGATTGATAAAAAATATTCAAAAATAACTTAAATTCAATACCTTATAATGTCTTTTATCGTAAGGTAAAGCAAAATGTATTAAAAATATGTGCATTTAAAACTANGTTCAAAAATATTTCACAAATAACTTAAATTCAATACCTTATAATGTCTTTTATCGTAAGGTAAAGCAAAATGTATTAAAAATATGTGCATTTAAAACTACCCCAATAGTTTATTTGGTAGATCAATTGAACCTGTTTGGTACTACCCACACTTATAAATAATAATTAACTAGTACTTAATATAGGTTTATAATCACTTACCATTGATTCCAAGAGTTAAAAATGAATCAGCGTGTATAACATAAAGCACATGTACCAAAGAAAACAAGATAAGTACTATAGCACTACACGAGGTATCCATGTCGTTAGCGGTAGTGAAAAAACTGACAAAATCACACATAAGCTGGCTAATTCTATAAAATAATATTACTCTTACCTCCTATCAACCTACCTATGCAAAGAAATCACCCGACCATTAATAATTCAGCATATCACACGTTGTTCCAGGCGTGAAATTATTGGCAACAGCCCTATCGCCCGTCAATAGTCATTTTTTGATTATATGTACAAGTATACAAGTATACGTAATCTTAATCATATTATTTAGTCAATAATTGTAGTAATATTATAAGTAATAAAATCGTATCTCATTCACAAGAAGAATACAAAAAACAAATGCATAATTCACATGTTTTTATATAAATATTATAATTTTTGTATAAGTCTATAGTCTAAGAGAATAATGCAATTTTAATGATATTTGAATCTTGTATAAGCAACAATTAAGAGTTTTCCGAGGTATAGGTTTTTATGAACTGTTATTCAATAAAAATTATGGATGACCATAAATTAATGTAGCACCGCGAAAAAGCTTTTTCTAATTGCATCTATAAATTTTAATAGAAAAATTATTTACAAATAAAGGTCTTTAACTAGGCTCTGCGTCTAGGTTTATTAGTATTCTACTACAACAATTTTTCTCAAACGACTAGCTTTTAAGGGTCACGAAAATATGATTTATATATGATTTATGATAACGCCTATGATGAGATCACAAAAATATTAAAATCTAATTGGGGGTCGTTATGTTAAAAAGATTAAGAAATACTGTTCTAATATTTAAAATACTCAATTCAAACCTTAAAATTAGACATTAAAATTAAATTAAGACATTACAACGAATTACCTTAATGTTTTGATGGCGTTCTAAGTCCGTCTCATTTATTTTTTATATTATTGTTATATAGTGTAATTGAAACAAATTTAAAATAGGAAAATATTATTAAATTTTCAAAAAATTGTCTAATTGTTTTCTATTCATAAAATCCCAGCACAGTGAGGATGTGGCATAGTTGGATCAAGTATAATGATATCTACCAGTGATGAAAATCACTATCATAAAAAACACTTCGATGCAAATCTGTAGAGTATTTAATATTCAAAAATTGGTGGATTATTCCAAAAGCTACATGATTTGCTATTTCCTTATTTATTTCCTGATTAAGATAAAGTATGTCGAATGAAAGAGGGATATAAATATTATTTCTTATTTTTATTAACTTTGATTTTTGTTTTCACCCTAAAGACAAAATAAAGTCCAAAAATTTTTTTTCATAATAAAATATATTACATAAGCTTTAATTTAAGGCATATATAAAAGTGTCAGTATTTCGGGAACACTTTCAAAAGTTAAGATGAATAAGTTCTTTTTTCTATTTGCATTTTTTAGATTTGAACCCCCCCTGTATAAAGGGAAATGGTCCGATTTAAAAAAAATTTACCAAATGATATATAAAAACATCGTGCATCTATAAAAAAAAATAATATTAATTTGGTCATTTTTAAAAAAAGTTATGGCAGTTTTAAATAAAAAAAATTGAAAAAATGTCGAAAATTTTTTCGGAGATTTCTCCCATTTACAGGAATTGAGAGAAAATTTTTCAATTTTTGAAGGTAATTTCTTCGACAAGATGCGATTTGTGATATTTTGACGTATTGTTGAAAGAAATCGGTTCGGTGAGAGCTGAGAAAAAGTGGTAACAGACACAAAAATAAAACATCATAGTAAAATTAATACCTTCTCAGCTTTGCATCAAAGCTAAATAAAATTAGCGCAGATCCTGACCAAGGATATTCTTTAAAGCATTTTTTTATCATTTTCATATTTGGTTCTGTAAGTATTTACTCAATTATTAATAAGCTATAATTAGATAAAGACTAATACACTTAAAAAAATATTTGTTTTACAAATTACCATTGATTAAAATAAAACTTTCTGTAATACAATCATGACAATCATAAAAAATAATTCTAATTAATATTCATAAAAATTTCACCTTAATAATTCTTAGTTTAAAAGTTGATTTAAAGTCTTAATTACTATTGTTTAAACAAGTAAATATCCATCTTCGAAAAATTGTCATGTCATATGACACATATAAATATTGCTACATGCAGCCTATGATAATCACCCAACCACACCTGTTTCATTTAATAGAATAATGTGATTACAAAATAAATGAATGAGCAATGCTTGTTTTATTCAAAATTGAGTACATCCTTTTCTCCGATTCCTGCAATGTAATGATTTCCTTATCTGTTTGTGAGACATATGCGTGTTTCAATAAAACATTGATATACTGATTGCTTAATGTACAATAACACTAAGTTATTCATTCAGATAACAGCCTTATTAAGCTTAAATTCAAGTGTTGCGTTTAATGACCGATGACAATTTAAAGACCTTTCTTTATAAACGAACTCGCATAAAAAATAACTTACTATTAGTACTTTCTTATACTATACTTTAATTATAACATCCAACATTTTATGATAAATGTTAATTAATTATTTTTAAACTGACAAAAACAACTAAATCAAATTATGTTTTTTTTTTAGGACCTTCACCTTACTCTCGAGAAATGAGTGTACTTACTCATGTTATTTCGTCCTTCTACTGTTACTATTTTTTTACCAGAACTAAATTGTTGCAAAACATTCAGTGTACCATTAAATATGCTAATAGTATAATGTACTGAATATGCTACGCTGTTTTCCGCTCGATACCTGAGGAAAATATTGTAATGCTAAAAAATATTATATTCTTTAATTTTTTAACTGATATTATCCTACTACTGAATCGCTATTTAAAAATACAATGAATCTGATGTTTAAGACAGCATAAAATATTTTAAATGAATAACCTTCAATTTAATAAGGCTTGAAATTTCTACCCTGTTGAATATAAAATATAAAGATGGATTATGTATCAATAACTTCTAGAAGTACATGTAAAAGGGAATAAGAATCTATAATTATCCTGTCTGTATATCTTGTATAGTCCTTTGGCTATTTCATAAATACAAATTTGAAAAATATAAGCAGAATAAAGAAAGTGATATTTTAATGCAAGTTCATTTTTTGGTAGTAATATTATTAAGAGATAAAGTAATATCAAGTAAGAATTTTTTTTTTAATTAATTAGAGCTTGAATATGAATAAAATAAGAGGTAAAAAATGTTTACTATTATAGTATTAACTTTTTTTATCGCGTACTATAGATCCTGGATTGTTTTTAGTTTATGTTATCTGTTAAGCATCGAATTACTTTCGTTGACTGCGCAATCAACGATTGTAAAAAAAATTATTCTACACTTATTCTATCAGAATTCTTAGAACGAAATAACATGTATTATAAAAAATAACATATAAAATAATACCAATGATTATAAGGAAATAACTAATAAATTCTCAAGATAATAACCTTATTAAGATTTAAAAATAAAAATAAAGTATTATCTATATAAGGAAAGTAAAAAAAAACATGCATCTTTAGAAAATTCATGATCTTTCCTCAATAAAAACTATACGTTCAATTTAACTTCTAGTATGCAACATATGTTACTTACTATAAGTTTAAAAAACGGTAGTACTGTTGGGACGTGGCATAGTTGGGACTAGTATAGATAAATTTTGAAAGTGATTAAAATCATTTTCATAAGAAACGCTTCGATGTAACTCTGTACATAATAAATAATTATAAGAAATTGATGGAATATTCCAAAAGCAACATTAACTCCTATATCCTTAATTATATCCTGAATATTAGTTTTTTAAAAGTTAAATATATGTATACATACTTAGTAATTTATAGTTTTTTTTGTATAAAAATTATACACTATCTACAGATTGACATGGAAGCGTTTTTTAGGTAGTGAATTTGTTTAATCATTATCAGATATCATCTAAACTTTTCTAACAACTGAATTAAATTATTCAGTTTTTTGCGGTTGGGTTCGGTTTTTCTTGAAAATCTTATCAAAATGGTTTTTTTTCACTTTTAAAAACATTGCTTAAGAAACCATAAAACTTTTCAACTATTTTAGCTTTCCTAGAAAATGAGTAAACCGACCATGTCAGATTTTGGAAATAATCACAGATGATTACAATGACTATTCTCTAATGTTTTCTTAATGTTCTAGATGAATTTCGAAAGAGATTTTTAGAGCAAACACTTTCTTATCAACATAATTAGCCAATCGCACAATAGTATTACATCTACAGCAATGATAAATCGACGCCGGTTATCATAAACAATTTCAGTACAAATAATATCTGTTAAAATTCATAGTCTAACTAAAAAAATAAACACGTTAAAATATTTACTATTATTAATCTAGTTAAAATTCTAAATTTAAGCGAGGGATAATTTTCTGTTTTATATTGTATAAAATTATGTTACATTTAATGTAAATAAGTGTTTTATTTAACGACTTCATATGTAATAGAGTAAGAATATTATAACATATTTTACAATAATTATTAATAAGAATATAATATAAACATGGCTGACCCAGCACAAAGTATGTTTGGATTATTAGTTAGTGGACGTTTGGTATGTATTAAAAAATCATTTTGTTTACATTGTATATTTCATTAATGATATTCACTTTTTTCTTTTGTACATTTGTTCAAACATTTCTTTTATAATTAAACTTTAAAATAGCATTTCTTGTTCTACATTATTTTAATCCAAGTGTAGAGTAGCAGGGTAGGCAAATAAAAATTTCCCCCTGAGTTCTCTAGACTCAAATTTTGGGCGTGTATAATTCAAAAGTCAGTAGAGTATTGTCTTTTATATATATATTTTTTTTTTTTTTTTATTCAAATAACTTTATAAAATTTACATCTATACAAAATATATGCACAACCGTAAATGGGTTAACAGTAGTAAAAAAAAAAATTACAATATGACTTGAATAGCATGCAGTAGGGGGGCACCCAATAGAACTACCTACTTTGAATTTTGTTTTTTGATTTCATTTTTTTTTTTTTTTCTATAAGAGGTCTCTACACCATTTTCTTTTTAATCTTCTTGGCGGATTGTCGGGGATGTGTTTTGAATAGAGGTATTGAATATTAGGGTTTGGGTGAGAGTTTAATTTGTTATGAAGTTTTAGGTAAGCAGTTTTGGCAATATTGTTAACATAACTAATTTGAAGATCTGAATGGAGAGTTTTATTAGGGACGTACCAAGGGGAATTGGTGAGTGTTCGTAGGCAAATGGATTGAAAGGATTGGATTTTTTGGATGTTGGATGGAGCGGCACAGCCCCAGATTTGAATACCATAAAACCATAGTGGAAAGAGAAGAGTTTTATAGATGAGTGTTTTTAGCTTTAGATTAAGTTTGGAACGTAAGAGAGGGCGAAGTAGATGGAGTCGGGTGTTTAATTGTTTTCTTTTTTCAGTTATATGGTCTTTCCAAGTTAGTCGTTTGTCAAAAATGAGGCCTAAGTATTTTACTTTATTATTTTGGGGGAGTAAAGTGTTGTAAAGTTTGACTGGTGGACAGATGTCTGGTCGAAGAGAAAAGGTGATGTGGTTTGATTTGGTTGTATTTACTTTAATTTTCCATTCGGTAAATCATTTTTCTAAAAGATTGAGATGGTGTTGGAGTTTGAAATTTGTTATCAAGGGTTCAGCGTCTGATGCTAATATGCTTGTATCGTCAGCAAAAGTATTTAAGATTGTGAAGTTAGATGTAGGTATATCAGCTGTGTATATTAAGTATAAAAGGGGGGATAGGTCACTGCCTTGGGGAACTCCGGCGTTTATAGTGAAATGGTTAGAAAGTGTGTTGTTTATATTTACTTGAAAAGAACGTTGGTCTAGGTAAGATTTTAATATTAAGTAGTATGGTGTTGGGAAGTTTGATTTTAGCTTGTGAAGTAACCCTTCGTGCCATACCTTATCGAAAGCTTGGGCTATGTCTAAAAAGACACCTGAACAGTATTTTTTTTGTTCAAGAGATGAGGAGATAGCATCGGTGATACGATGGAGTGGGTGTATTGTAGAGTGATTTGCACGGAATCCGAATTGAGAGTGGGGGATGATGTTTTTTATTTCTGAAATATTTTGAAGACGTTTTAATAGTAGTTTTTCAAATAGTTTTCCCAAGGTAGGGAGGAGGCTGATTGGACGGTAAGAAGAAGTTAAATTTTTAGGTTTACCTGGTNTTTTTCCCAAGGTAGGGAGAAGGCTAATTGGACGATAAGAAGAAGTTAAATTTTTAGGTTTACCTGGTTTCGGCACTACTATGATTGTTGATAGTTTCCAAAGTGGGGGGAAATGAGAAAGTCTGAGCATGGCATTGAAGATATGGACTATGTTTAGGATAGATTTGCTGGTTAGTTGTTTTTATATTTTAACTAAATAAAGGTAATATGCTAAAAATTATAAATTTGTTTTTGTTGAATGATCAAAAATTTAAAAAAAAAATGCTCTATAAAACCATAAATAAAATCCTAAAAACTTTTTCAGTATCTCAGTCAGCACTTGTTTTAATATATTACAAGTATAATTTATCATGTAATGTATTGAAAAAAAAAAACATTTTTAAAAACTGTGAAATATGAAAAACTATAAAATTATAATATTTTAATTTTACTAACTTTATATTATAAAGTTTTTGTTCAAAATAAATTGTAGGTTCACATTTAAGTATCATAGGACTTAATTCAATAACTTATGAATTAATTAATTTTTTTTTTAAAAGGTGCGTACTGATTTTGAATGTATTGAAGAAACTAAACTAATGATAACAATTCCATCAGCTGAATCTGTTAATTACATTTGTGTATTCTTAACTGGTTTGATTCCATTTCCTGAAGGAACTGCTGGATTTGGTAAAATGTTTAACTATGATTATATAAGTGTATCAACAACTAAATTAAGTTCCCCTTATTAATAACATTTAATAAACTATTTAATTTTAGGGAGATTTATAATAGAAAATAAAATTTTAAAAACTATCAAAACTTAAGGCAATATCATAAAAAAAAATATTGAATAAAAAAAATGAATTTTTTATTGTTATTGGAATATGTGGTGAATACATATCCTAATAATCTACCAAAATTAATTACCTTATAAAGTAAAAGATTATGTTGAAAACAAAAATATAGTTGTCATAAGTCTACATGGTTAGGTTTTTTCAAACAGTTATTTTTCTTTAAAAATTTAATCTAGTATCTTTACCATGTGATTGCTTCAATTGATAGTGTTTTAAAAGTAATTGATAATTGGCTGGTATTTTAGATTTGTTTTGTTTAAGAAACATGGTGTTAATAAATATTTTAAAATAAAAAAATTATAATACTTAATTGGTATGTCTTAATTTTTTGGTTTATTAAAAGAAACTCGGTTTGACATAAAACATGTTAACTTTAATGTTAAAGATATAAATAGACATCATTCTTGGTTTAATTATGAATATATTTTTAAGTAATGTATATAACATATAGTTAAACTTAGTTTAAAAAACATTTATAACAGGATTACTAACACATTACTTTTATTCACTTAAAAAAATTTAATAATTAATAAAATTGAAAACTTCTTCTCATCCTGAACTAATAAAAAACCCAATTTATGTTATTATAAGCATGTCTACTGTAATAGAAAAAAAATTAAGTTGATTCCTGTAAAAATAATAATAATTCTTAATAATAAGTTTCTATACAAACTTTTAATTATTTTGATTAACTATTTATAATAATGCTATACTTATTTCAGTGTACTTTAGCTGGCCCGATGATCATGCAAGACCAAACTGGCAATTATTGGGTATATTGTCCAATCAAAAACCATCTGCAATTTACAAACTTTCAAATCTTAAAAAACATCATGTAGATTTAGTTAACGAACCATCAAATGCATTTAGTCTATTTCCATCAGTTACAATAAATGCTCAGATTGGTATCTCAATTGAACCTTTGATTGATATTGAAGCACAAGTGGCCAATACAGAACCTGTACAAAATGTATCAACATTTATTGAATTCACTCAAAAAATGGTTCAAAACCTTTTTAATTATGTTAGTAGTTATGCAATCGAAGTTGGACCACAACAACCTCCAGTAGTACCCTTAACTACTATACAAAAGTGGTATGAAAATTTTGAACGCAAAATGAGTCTGAACCCTAATTTTTGGAAATCGTAAATTATATATCATATCAATAATTAATAAGCTTAAAAATAAATGAAGTTTTTTTCAATGTTACTAAAAAAAGTGTGTTCAAAAAATGATATTTCTATTTTTTTATTATTGTTAAATTATTTTTTAATACATAATAAGATATGCAAATATATGTCCTTTTATTTTCTCCACCAAACAAATGATCAATGATACATATTTGTTGAAATTTGTCATTGTAATATTATCACTTTATAGACATAATAACTTAAATTAAAGTTATAAAATTTTTAAATTCAAACTTAAGCTGATTCTCCATAGCTACAAAAGTTGTTTTATTTTAGCCTTTTTCTTAATATCTGGTATATATAAGTAATCGATTTAGTCTAATTTATAGTCAATCCAGAGTATTCTACCCTAATGTATGTAAATATTAAGAGAATTTAGAATTTTAATTTTTTTTTTTTGTATTGCTGTAATAGATTCTTATTTTGGTGCAAAAACACTAAAAACTATAAAAGTAAAAATAAAATTATAATTCTGGACCATCCCAATAAACATATCATTAAACTTTCTAGTCGAAGCTTATAATACTTGTATTTTATCATCTTATCACGTTAAATTTTAGTAATAAAATATTTACTTTCCAATATGACCGTGTACTATTTTGTTTAGAAATTATCTTTATTGAATTATTTAAAAATTTTTAGGGTTTTGTGTTAAATGTTTGTTCTTAAAGCCTAATTGAAAACTTTTCCTAAAATTTTATTTATACAAATTATTTGATCATTATTATGTAATTATATCTAGTTGAAATTATTTTAATACGTTACTATTAAACTAATTGAAACACATGTTTGAAAAATAATCGTAAAATGATTTTTAAAAAATAAAATATCAAATTTTGTTCTCGATAGAAAACTCAATTTAACAAAATCTAATTAACGGAAAACATTAATAAATGGTTTGTATGAAAACATTAAAAAAAAATTCATTTTAATACTTCATAATTCCAAAGTGGTCTCCGCTAATATTAGATTAATAAATAATGATTGGCTGATAATTTTTATACACGCTATTTAGTATAGCGAGGGAAAAGAAAAAACTGCAACGGGAAATGTTCTATGAAAATTGTTGTTTGTTTAAAAAATAATGGCGTTGTAAAAACGGAAAGAACGCGCTGGTGGTATTTTTACTGTGATGATCATGGAGGAAATATGTACGTCACCGTGGCTTTTCGGGATAATAATGTTTATTGGCGGCGCAGGATGTGGCAACACGATTCCAAACGACTCGGAGGGAATGGTGGCCAACGGCGAAATATACGACAGCGTAAAGTACCCGTACGTAATGCACGTAATAGCCCGCGGTCAGTTGGGCGCTCACACTTGTACCGGGTCCCTGATCAACCCGGTGTTTGTGCTGACGGCCGCGCACTGTACGGACAACATGTCGCCGTCTAACATGGAGGTTTGTCGAATCCGCGTTCAACGCCGTTGTCGTGTCTAATTCGAAGCGTATGAAAACAGGTGGTTCGCGGTCATTACTACAAGTCGTGGCAAGACAACACGCTCCGCAAACAAGTCAAAACTATATATCAGCACGAGAAGTACATCAACGGGACCAATGACGTGCCGGACATAAGTTTACTAGAAGTAAGAGAACAAAACGGTCGACGCAGCACAGTAATCTGTGTGAACGTGGGCCGGTGAAATATAAAAAAAAATTTTAACTCTACTCGGGTTTTATGGACGCAAACGAGATGATTTTGCGTCGAGTCCAATTATACAGAGTGATTTTCTTTTTATCGTTACCATCTCAATTGTTCGCAGAAAAAAATCATTTTTTTTTTTTTATTCATATTTGTTACGTATTATTCTCGAGTTACACTTTCCGAGTTCATTCCTTACACCTTGAGGCATGCCATAAGGGCGTATAAACTTTGTTTTTCGAATGAGCAAACACACATTTTTAATAAAATGTTTGTGTTTTTTTTTTTTTGGTAACATAACATGGTGTTTTAATTTTCATTATAACTTCAACCGTTTATTAAATTGACATTTTAAAGTTTCGAATTTTGTTATTTAAATTCATTTTTAGTATACGAGGGATTATACTAACCGGTATCTAATTATTTCTTTAGGATTCTCCTCTTTACAGATACATTTGTTTACTTTATTAACGAGTAGACTTTCTGTTTTGATGGTCGAATGATGTAATCATAATTGTTAATTCGCATTATTGTAAACTCATAAACTACTTTTAGCACAATTTTCGATAAAGCTATAATTTAAAAACTGTGTATCTATAAATAGCAACAATGTAAAGAAACGATTTGAAACTACTGGTTCTTATAATCCCTCGTGGTTAAATCCATATCAAATCATCCAAAGTTGTTGCCAGGCACGTAGCCAGAAAATGTTTATTGGAGGGGCCAACAATTTTGGGTCCTTGTATCATTTTCCATAATATGTTTCTTATGAAAAGTTTGTGGGGGGGTCCCTCCACTCCTCCTGAGACAGTATCCCTTCTATAAATCTTACAAGTTCAAAATTTGTGTTTATTTTTAAAAAATTGGTAAATTATTCCAAAAGTTACATAATCTGCTATTTCCTTATTAATATCCTGATTAAGATAAACTATGTCGAATGAAAGAGAGATTATTAAAAAATATTATTTCTCATAAAAAAATTGTGCTGATCCATAAATTTTTCAAAAAGTTATAGCATTATAAAGTTAAAAATGTAAAATACAAAATCGAGAATTTTCACACAAAAATAGCATTCGGTAACCATTTTCACCGTGAAGATAAAATAAATTCCGAAATTTTTTTTTCCATAATAAAGTATATTACATTGGCTTTAATTTAAAATATATATAAAAGTGTCAGTATTTCCGGAACACTCTCAAAAATTAAGTTAAAAAAGTAATTTTTTTATAAAAAAGTTGTCACTTTGAATCCCCCCTGTGGGCTGGTAAAGGGTTAAATTTATAAAAAAAATATACTAAATAATAGCTAAAGATATCAAGCATCTATAAAAAAAATTATATTGATATGTTTTTTGTAAAAATAATTAAAAAAACTTCGAAAATTAGCGATTTTTTAATTTGTAATTTTTTAGGGGGGTTCCCCATTTACAGGGAACGAGGGAAATTTTTTTAATTTTTGAGGGTAATGTCTTCGACTAGATACGATTTGTGATCTTTTGACTTATTATTGAAAGAAATCGGTTCAGGGAGACTTAGAAAAAGTGATAACAGACACAAAAAAAACGCATCATAGTAAAAATAATACCTTCTCAGCTTTGTATCGAAGCTAAAACTTAAAATATAGTAAAATAATTTTAATACGAATAAGAAATTTCTTCTTACAAGGAGCGACTAAAGTGATGGGATCCTTGATCTTTATTGAAGTTATTGAATTTAAATGAGATAAAAATCAAACGAGTTAAAAATTTATACTAACTTAAAAAGAATTAAAAAGAATTGCAAAAAATTCATTGCCATACGCGGGAGGAACCTCGTACCCCAAGCGTGTAAAACATAATTTTACCAACTCGGCAACTGTACGTCGATACCGTCGATTGAAAAAATTGGCTATTTAAGCAAGTTCAAATTTCAAAGTTATTTTTCTCGACTTAAAAGAAGCAAACAAATTTAAATAAGTTAACTTTCTATGCTATATTAATTTTTTATTTATATAATATTTATGAAAATCTGTACTCCCCTTGTCCGGTATTTTAAAATAAAATAAAATACAAAACCCAGAATTTTAACACAAAAATAGCAAATTTTTGAATACGGTAGTCATTTTTATCATGAAGACATGTCCAGAGGTCAAATTTTTTTTTTCAAATTAAAGTATATTACATTAGCTTTAATTTAAGATATATATAAAAGTGTCAGTCTTTCCGGAACATTTTCAAAAGTTATGTTGAAAAAGTTCTACTTTCTATACGCATTTGAAAAGGTTTGCACCCCCCCCTATATAAAGGGAAAAGGTCTGATTTAAAAAAAAAGTATGTCGAATGAAAGAGGTATATATAAAGTATTTATTGTTAAAGAATAGAATTAATTCATGCATTTTTTAAAAAGTTATAGCATTATAATGTTAAAAAATGTAAAATATAATATCAAGAATTTTTTCAAAAAAATAGCATATTTTTGCATACGGTAGTCATTTTCACCATGAAGACAAGTCCAGAGGTCAAATTTTTTTTTTTCAAATCAAAGTATATTACATTAGCTTTAATTTAAGGTATATATAAAAGTGTCAGTCTTTCCGGATCATTTTCAAAAATTAAGTTGAAAAAGTTAATTTTTTGTAAAAAAGTTGCCATTTTGAAACCCTTTCTGTGGGCTGTTAAAGGGTCAAATGTTCACAAAAATATATAAAATGATAGGTAAATATCTAAGGTATTTATAAAAAAAAAAATTATATTGATTCAATCATTTTTAAAAAAGTTATGGCACTTTTAAGTAAAAAAAATTGAAAAAGTATCGAAAATTAGCGATTTTTAAATTTGTAATTTTTGGGGGGATTTCCCCCGTTTGCGGGGAACAAGGGAATTTTTTTCAATTTTTGAGGGTAATGTCTTCGACTAGATACGATTTGTGATCTTTTGACATATTGTTCATCAAAATCGGTCCAGCGAGAGCTGAGATTGAGCGTTCACAGACAAAAAAAAAAAAAAAAAAAAACGCATCATAGTAAAATTAATACCTTCTCAGCTTCGCATCGAAGCTAAAAATAAAGTGGTCGCGCAACGATTTGGATGATTTGATTTGGATTTACCCTCGTGTATTATACACGTTAGGATGGATCAAAATTCTACATTTTAACGAGAACCGTTGTTTTAACTTCATTTTATACATTAAAATAGACATTTTGTGTAAATTTGAGATTTTTAAAAAAAATTTTACTGGTCGCTCAACGTGATTTTAGTATTTTGATCAAAAAATTAAAAACTGCCTCTGTTATTTAATTTTTGGTCAAATATTATTATTAATATATCGTTTTTAATTTTTTTGGGTGTTTAAAAAATATAAGCTTACTTGAGACCTACTAGAAATATAAATTCTATTTTACTACTGGTATTTTCGTATATCAGCGAATATAACGAATTTAAACGTGTCGCTTAAAATGCTCAAAACTCTTAAAATAATTATTTTGTGTTCTAGTAGTTACGTAATTCAGTTTTGTTGTGCAAACTAACAAAGTGTCTCGTGGCATTAACGTTAGAGAAAAAGGTCCCTATAACAGTTTTTTTATTTGAAGGAACAAGGAAGTTATGATGTTAGTTATTGGACATACATAGTTATGTTTTATATGTATAATTTTTGTTATTGAAAAATACTTAAAACGGCGTATGATTTGTTGTTTTTCAATTATTTATTAACATATTATGTTACCTCACTATTTTCAATCCCAATTTCGCTGCAACAATTGGTAAAATTTAAATAATTGAGAATAAAAATATAACCATATTTTTATAATATTTATTCTATTAATTTTTATGTTAAATTTTTTTTTGAACGATTTTAAAATTATGAACAATTTAATTAAGATATAATAATTGTAAATATTTATTTAACGCTAAAATGTACATTAAATATCGAAATTTTACGACATAATATGTGGTCATTTTTTGTATGATATTAAAAAGCAACAAAGATTTTAATCTCATGATTAATATAAACTTTTTACTTAGTCTAATCGACAAAAAATTATATTAAAAAGTTTAAAAAAATTCGATGTCGCAAAAGAAATTTAAAATTAAAAATAAAAATAAAACATGCTATGTTGACTCAAACTTTTACACAAATCACTTGTATACACCCAAAGAAAAACCTCAATCAAAATTGAAAGAGAAATTTTATCAAGGGTTTATGATAATGTTTTATTAATACGAACAAAATAACTATTCTTATAAATAATTATTGTTCAAGACAAGAAAAAAAAATATCATATTGATAAATATATCATTGATTCAATAGTAATGATATATTTATCAAATTGAACAATGAATTTATTATATAGATCGAGGTTTTTCTCTGGGTGTAGTTTTAAAAACCAATCGATATCAATTATCATTTAAAAAAAAAACCGTTTTTTTTAATGTCTTACTAGCCGGTTTTTACTATTCAGTTTATACAAAATGAAGGTACTGGAAAAAATCTAATTACAGATTTGCAATTAGCGGGAGAAATCAGTCAGGAAATATTTATTTACATCTCTAACGAAAATTTCTTGTTGACCAAAGACATTCTTATTTACACGTTGTTTTCCTTTTACTTTAATCTTAAACTTAACCACATAGTATATAACATCAACTTTGTATATGCTCATAGATTGAAAGCGAGTATGAAGGTTTTACCGAGTTTGTAGAGATAGCAGGTACGCCAGAAGAATTTGAAAATGACAAGACATTACCGTGCGTTGTGATTGGTTTCGGGAGAATGGAAACTCAGAAGTCGCCAGATAAAGACGGATACCAAGCCAATGTTTTGGCTGGTTATGGCAAAACAGCATGTCATCATTTTATGAATGACGGTTAGAAAATATAATATTTATCATAATAATGTAGTAAAAATCAAGTTTGATCTTCCTTTATTATTAAGTAAAAGATATAAAAAGTTTTATTCTCATAACTAAACTTAAAAAAACCCAGCACTTTGAGGTCGTGGCAGAGTTGGGATAAGTATAAAATATATCTGGCAATAATTATTATCATATTAAACAATTCGATGAGAATCTGCTGAATTTCACAATAATTTAGATATTTGTAATTTTTCCAACAAAATGTTTATTCGCGTGGGCGGTCTCGTTCAAACCTATTCTGTATTTAGGTTGTTCATTAGATTTTCACAAGAATCATACCAAAAGAATGCTATACTTATTTATAAACGTTTTATGTGTTATTTATTTAATTTTACCACAAGCTTGTGTATTACAACTATAGACGAATGGAAATTTTACGTGTGCGCAAGGCCTAATAAGAAAATGGTGTGTCAGGGTGATAGTGGAGGACCTTTAATCTGCAACGGCAAGCAGTACGGTTCTGTCAAAGATGGCTTTAATTTTGTAACTGGCAACTTTACGGTATGCGGTGATCCAGATGTACAAACAAGACATTTGTTTTTATACATGTTCAAGGAGTGGATTTTCAATATCATTAAACCAGATGATGATGAGTATGAATATGACTATGAATACAATCCAGCAGTTTCATTAAAATCGTTTAAAATTATTTTACATATTTGCATTTTTAAAACTGTAAATCAATATATACTCAATTTATTTTAAAAGAAAATATGATTTAGGATCGATAAAAAAATGAATATAATTAATAGTAAAGTTATATATTCAAATTAGGAAGCTGTATAAATTAACAAACCGGTTAAGTTAAAAAATGTTCATAGTTGTGCATTTGAGATTCGAATAATCTTGAAAAAATATAAGAGATAATTATAATATGAAAGATATAAGTCTAAAATATGAAAACTATTTAAATCAATTGCTAATATTAAATTCTATACTTTTATCGTATCTAGTTTAATTGAAAATAACATCGTGAATTTCATCATAGTTAAATTGACACCTTCTCAGATTCGCATCGAAGCTAAAATTTAACATATCCACTAATAATTATATTACTCATTGTGGCAAGTCACCAGAATGTTTTTATTTTTTTAATCATATACATTAATCAGGCTTCAATACCCAATAACTGCTAAAAACCGAGATTTCGAATAGATTTTCATTCATCATCTTCTAGTAAGATCTAATTTAAAATCTAGCTAATCTATTAGTTTTAATTTGACATAAGTTTAAATAAGTTAGATTTTTGAAACATTATCAAACATTGAAGAGAAATAAATTTGATATGATGAAACGCTATTAAAAACTAAGTTAGTAATTAGTTTTCCAAGAAGTTGGCCCAACGAGCATATTTTTTATCAATCATTATTTCAAAGTCATATTCTCTTTTCGGGTACGTTTGTGAAACAAACCTACCTAAGACTTTCTATTTTGTTACTTCAAATTATAAATTATTGCGAATATAAAGTATATAAATGTCAACAGTATTAAATTAAAAAATATTGGTTAACATAATTGATCAATTTTTATGATATTACATAGATATTACTCTACCAACTAGAAAACTTGGATCTAGTAATATACCTTTCCGTTCATCTATTTCGTTTAGTAAAACGTTCATTACGTAGTCTATATCTTGTAATTGATAACCTATTTTTTTGTTGTTTGTAAATTTGCAATATTCTGCAAAATATTATACGCGTTATGATCATAAATAATGAAAACATTAGATAGGCAATTGACTAAATGATAAATTCTGAAGAAATCAGCTCAATCGACTAATATGTATATTTTTGTACTCATTATAAAGGCTTATATCTTCTAAAATTTGCATTTTTTTTTTTTTTTTTTATAGGATTATTTAAGTAATGTATAAAACTGTTTCAAAATCCAATAAGTAAAATAAAAAATTTCATGTATATTTACAAGTTCAAGCACTATTTTGCATATTTTTTGTTTGAAAGCTATTTAAGTACCGTATTAGACAAAAATTTCAAAGAAGTCAAAACAGGTACAATTTTTTTTTTAATTTTTAAGTCGTTTCAGTGCTATAAGTTATGAATTTTGCTTATTATACAAACTATTATAATTCATAAATTAAACATTTAATATTGTCATTTTTAATCCCTCACTGTGGGCAGTTGATTTACTCATTTTTTTAAAAAGTTATGACAGTTTTAATTTAAAAAACGGTAGCACAGTGGTATCGAGGCATAGATGGCACGTGTGTAGATGATATCTGACATTGATTAAAATCACTATCATAAGAAACGCTTTGATGCAAATCTGTAGATAGTGTTTAATTCTAAGAAATTGGTGGATGATTACAAAAGCAACATCAACTCTTATTTCTTTAATTATATCCTGATTAGTAGTTCTTTGATTTTAAAATATAATATATGAATAAACATTAATTATAGTTATCAAATTTAGTATGAAATTGATATTCAATAATTAAATATTGTAATTTATACGGAGAAATTATAAAAATAATAAAGAAGTTATATTTTGCTTTTCTTTTACGTGTATAAAAATTTAAACGGCTTGATGCAATACTTTTCAATAAAAAATGTTTGTTACTATAAATAAATGCACTGGACTACAAGGAACTTTCATCAGAAGCAATAGTATACTTTTCTAAATCAACTTTTCGAATTTGCAATTAGACTTTTTTTATTACTTCTAATTTTTTATATTATTACTAATTACATATAAAATAACAATTAAAAGAAAAAAAAATTGTTTTCAAATTATTACTGATTTTGATTTATAATATGTTAAAAATAATAAGTCCAAATTTTCATTTTTAACCTATTTTTGGTTCTTTAAAGTTGATGAAAAATTTTTGATAAAGTTTTGTGAAAGTTTATAGTAAAAAAAATTGAATGTGTTACCATAACTTTTAGCTCAATTACAAGTTTGAAATTAACATCATTAAATAGAAAATTTTATTAAGAAATGCGTTCGGTGAGAGCTGAGAAAAAGTGGTAACAGACACCAAAAAAAAAAACACATCATAGTAAAACCAATACTTTTTCAGCTTCGCATCGAAGCAAAAAATATTTTTCCTAATATTGATGATAAAAATTAATTTAATTATAAAAATTGAATAATTAAAAAACATATACTGGGATACTTTTGAAATATATTCTTATCCGCATAGTGAACCTAATGATCGTTATAAAATAAGAATTGATAACCAAAAAAAAATTAAGACAAATGTAATAAAACTAAAACTAAAAGCATTATATTTCTATAAATAGTAAATTAAAAGGGCTAGTTATATATTTTGGACACCGCATTTGATTTCTCTCTTCTGGAAATTATTTTAATGTATCAAATATTTTTGGAAGCTCAACCTCATTAAAAGATAATTAATATTACCATTATAGTTTTTATCATCTTCAATTTTTTTCATTTTTATCCTAGTTTCTTTTGCTATATTGTCTGATTTCTTTGTTATAGTAAGATATTAACCTGTAATATGGACCCTTTGATGTTATATCCATGATGTCTTATATGTTCTTTAATAGTCTCAGTAACTATTTCTTGTGTCAGATTATATTATGATGGAAAACTAAAGCTGTATTAACTGAATGTTATTTATGATATATCGCAGAATAATATATTTGGTTAATTTCGACTAATGTTATTTTCTCTAATGTATTAGAAATAAATTTTCTAACACGTTATTCAATTTTTTGTGCTAATTTTAAATCTGCAATTATATCTTTTTTATCACCACTAATATTTCATGTTATTGCTAATAATTTAAAAACTATAGGAAAATAATATAGTTCTAAATATTTCAATTGTATATTCTGTTTAAATACCAAGAGTTACACTGATTCATATTTCTATTGAAACGTTTTATTATGATATGTATACAAAAAATATAATAAGTGATTTTAACGAAATTTTGGGTTTTTCATAAATTTACTATTAACGGTAACTTCTCGTATAATTTTAGACGGTTTAGTTTTTTTACAATTTACATATATTCATTGTAATTGAATATAACTAATATAAATAAGTATTTCATTCGACATTTAATTAATATTCTAATAGAAAAAGAATTTGCAATACAATGTAAAAATAATAGCTACTTTCTTGTGTCAGGTCTATACTATTCTGGACCACTAAAGCTGTTTTAACTGAATGTTCAATATGATATATCACAGAATAATTTATTTGGTCATTTCGACTAATGTTTTTTTCTCTACTTTAATAGAAATAAATTTTCTAACACTTCCTACTAATTTATTAGCAATAGCTTTATCATTAATATCAAGAGGATTATATAATGCCAGACCATACAATAGCCATATTACGATATGTAAAAATTACTTTATGTAGAATCGAATTTCTTTAAGTTATGATTTTTATTTATATTTTATATTTATAATCAGTTTTAAAAGTTGAGTCGCATTTTAAAATATAAAATTTTGTCCTTGAAATTTCTTAAATAACGAAATTGTGTAAATTTACGCACATAAGTAATCATTGCAATAATAAAATAATAACCAAGTGTTTCTCCCAAAACTCATTTGTATGTATTAAAATTGTATAAAATGGAACATTAACATTATCGATTATTATTTCTTTAGTATCGTTATACTATTAATAACAAATTTATTTTACAGATTTATAATGTCTTCAAATTTTTAATTATTAATCTCAAAAAAATGTTATTTCGATTCTTCATTTTAAATTTTTATAATATTTGGATTTTAAATCAAAGTTTGATGGTTTTCTGTAGTTCAAGTTCAGATCCACACCGATTATTACGAAAGTATATCAATGATTTCAATATTATTCGTCAACAAAAGAATGGATGGGATATAGATATGATGTATGGATACAGGTTTGATGAAGAAACATGTCGTTATTATATTATGGAAGATATTTTGTCGGAAATTGATATCGAGAATTTTCATGAAAAAATATCAAAGATAAATGATTTAATAATTCTTATGTACACTGAATATTTGAGAGTATATAAACATTTATTAAATAGTTTTGTTCAGTTATGTTACAGATATAGAAAATACAAAAATAAAGAATATTTCATTTATTGCTCTAATGAGTTGCGGGAAACAGTAAAAACATCACATAGGCTATTTCTAAAATTGTTATACGTCGCTACTTTCTTAAATAATGCCAATATTTATATAGGTTCGAATTATAAATCAGGTTATAAAAGTATGGTTTTGCAAATAGGGCTATTGTATAAAATGACAATAAAAAATCCTGTTGATATTAATGATGAACAAAAAGCTAGTAAAGTAGTGTTGAGTATTAAAGGATTAATTTCTAGAACAATAGAAGGCAAAATATTACCCGAACTTGACAAAATAAATCACCCCTTTACATATAGCAGTAAAAATTCTGTTAAAGCAGTTTTAAAAAACATGTATGGAATAGACCTGGAAAAAGAAATAGTTGCTAACAGTGTTGAAAAACATATAAATCTTTTAAATTTGTTTTATGGTCTAACAGTTCAAGATGGATATTATAATTTGGGCTTTGACAAAGTGATCGTTGGTAAAACTAAGGAGTAAGTTTTTATACTAAAAATCAAAACTGTAACTAAAAACTAGATTAACATAAGTTATTTTGACAATTTTTAGAGATATCATAAAAATAGAAAAATTTACCTTTTTTAAATCGTTACAAAGATAAAAATTAAAGTACATAGCCTTATTTTTTTCTGTATATTATGTCGACTTATGTCAGATGATACAAACTTAAGTTTGAACTTGAACTCTGATAAAATATGGAAAGAATCATTGTAACAAAATTGTATTAATATAAACAAAATTTTATTTCGAGTCCGATTAGTAGTAGTATAGGTAAAATATTTTTTAAAACATATCTTATGGATGAATATTTAAATTTGAAGGAAGCTTTTTTATATATCACATGAAATCCTATTTACTATAAAATAAATGTAAAGTTCTTTTATTATAAATATGATATTTTCTAAAAAAAAGTTTTTACAAAAATTTGATTAAATTTAAAAAAGAAGTGAACTATGAACGTAATATGTGTTGAACCAAATCAAATATTAACAGATTTTTTTCATATTTTATCCATTAGTGGTTAAAGGATTAATTTAAAATATTCCTCTACATATAATAAGAGTTGATCATTATAATTATTTCAAAATAAAAAAACATTTAAAATATGAATCAAAACCAAAAAAATATTTAACTCAAAAGGTACAAGAATTATAAATATTATAGCTACGATTTATCGGTCGTATTGCACGAACGTCTTTATCACGTGTACGTTTGAAGTCATCCCCCCATTTTTAGAGTACTATTTTGTTTGAGCGTTTATCAGTCTTTTTACCCGTTTAGAAACCAGAGTTTCGCCTTTACGGTGTCTACTTGGTCTCTGGATGCAATCTAGATCTAAACCGGGAGGGGTGATCAGCACCACTGCGCTGTAGAAGCACTTTGCAAATACTCAATCCACAAATATCGACGAATAATTCGCGTAATTCTGACAAAAGCAATCAAGGTTCTTAATCTCCAACAAACCCTTTTCACAAAAAATTCTACATTCACTAAATCTGACCGTAAATCAATTTCTATTGGCCCCAATCTTATAATAGTAACATGAATTGCAATTCATATGTCATCTTTGTGAAGTCATCCTGCCGGCCAACTTCAAACATATACTCGCTCTATGTCGATTTTCCTTATACATCAGCAATTAAGCAACGCAATGTTCCTGAATGCTTTCCACTACACTACACTGGTCCCTTTACTATACTTGTTTCTGCTTCTGGCAATAATAAATTAGACAATTTTCACCCAGTCAAGCTCGGGAAAACTTTCTCCAAAATATTTTCTGGTATTCTTAGCATCAACCCTATCGGTTCTAAGCGTGTTAAAACCACGTTTGATTCGGTTTAAAACGCCAACAATTGCTTTACTTACCGAACACGGCTACTTTGCGAATATTCCTAGCACTATATAGTGTTGGAGTCATACGTTTAGACAAAAGTATTTCTGAAGAAAACTTTTGTGAAGGTCATGAATGTTGAGAGGTATTTGTGCAATATTCACAGATTTAGCTATACCACGTAACGCATTTAGTATTACTTGTTTACCCAGCTTGGCTACTCATATAGTTAGG
>NW_026099573.1:11110712-11112195 GCF_025091365.1 Daktulosphaira vitifoliae
ATATATACAGAGTGGCCCACCACTCACTGACAACTTAAATAACTTTTGATCCAGTTAATATTTTTAGTTGATTTTTTTTTTAATAATAGTTACACGTTAGGTCTATAGCTATATCTCAATAATTCATTTTTTTACATTTTATTAAAAATATTAATTATTTTTAAATTTTAAATAAAATGTAAAAAAGAAATCTAAGATAGCTATTTTGTAGAGTAGAATTAATTGGGTTTGAACAACATAACGTTAAATCAATTACCTACTCTATCGGTTGTATCTTAATATATACTACACTTTAATGATACTATAATAAATATACTCACACATACACACATATGCATTTATAACATTGTGTCTAACATAAGGGTAACATGATAAAAAGTAACCGTAAAATGAAAAAAATTGGAAAATAAATTTTAGTACTCATATTAAATGTAATGTAACTCAAAAAATATTTGTTTAAATGAAAAAATATAAGATACCTTTTTTGTTTAAAATTGTCTTTTAAACAACTTTTGTACGAAACTTTTTTTTGTAAGTTAAATATTTGTTGAGAAAATTAAAAAAGCTCATATTTTTGAACTTTTGGTACATAGCTTATTTCAACTTTAAAAAAAAAAAAAATTTGGTTGGGAATTTTTTCCGCCATTTTTTTTTTTGTTGACTGACCTAATGGCAAACTTTGTTCATGAACATCTTCGGAACGTATGAAATATCGAACGGACGACCGTTTAAAACAATAAAAAACGTTCGTTCACAACGGATAATAGAAACCATCCACTAGCGAACGTTGGGTCGAACGGACGGTCATTAATAACAATAGAAATGTTTGACCCTTACATTTGCCTTTTAGACAAACATATTTACCTAAAATATAATTTTGAATTAAAATCGTTTTAATTAAATAAATTCATTAAACAAATCAATTATTCGTAGAAGTAGCTATAATCGGAAATAGGGGAGCTAAGGCCCCCCAGTTTGAGNTAATAGGGGAGCTAAGGCCCCCCAGTTTGAGTGAGATTTCCTAATTATCTTATAAACATAAAAAAAATATTTAATATATATTTTTATTAATAAAAATATATTTATTATAATAAATAGTTTAAAAATATCATTGAAATTTACAAACAAAAATTTTTAAGTGAAATATTTTAAATAGTATTATTATATATATTTAATATACAATCCTTTAAATATATCATCCAATAGTTGATAATTAAATATTATTATTAAAAATTGTTAGGTATATTTATGAAATGTATTTTATGATATATTTTTTTATATAATAAGTTGTTATCTTAACATTTATTTTTTGTATCGTGTAACATTAAATTTATACTTAAATTTCATGGGCTTCTCACATAAAATTCGAAGTCAAATACAGCAGCGTACCTCTTTGAAGAACTATATTTTTAATAATTAACGCAAATTATATTTTAAATATCAAGTGAATATATATATTATATACTTATAAAAGTATTTATTT
>NW_026099573.1:11115507-11142505 GCF_025091365.1 Daktulosphaira vitifoliae
TAGTGATTTTAATCACTGTCAGATTAAATCTATACTGGACCCAACTATGCAATGTCTCCACTATGCCGCGACCCCACTGTGCTACCGTTTTGTATTTCTGTATTGTATACGAAAATTAAGTAGTAGCTCTATGAAAAACCCATTTTTGTTGTATTGCGAATTTTGCGGAAAAAAAAAGAAAAAATTGGAAAATTCTAATTTTTTCCAAATTATTTTTGGTTTTTAGGTTTTTTTAAGAGAGAAAATTACCTAAGAGTTACGTCATTGTAATTTCACAATATTTTCATGAAAAAAAAAACCCGAAAATTAACAAAAAAACAATTTTGGAGCTAGTTTTAGTCTTATGACGTATAAACTTTAAAATGCTATAACTTTTGAACCAAAAGTTTCCGTCAATTTTTTCAAACACTTTTGAAAAAAGCATAAAAAAACGAACGTTATGAAAAAAAAAATTTTTGAAAAAAAAGGGTGTCCCGTAAAGTAGATTTGTTCCACCCGCTTTTCTTCTTATTATATAAAGTTCAGTACCAACAAAATGGTTGTTACACGTATTACGAGTTTTAATTAATATTACTGAGTAATATTAATATAATATTATGTTTCAATTTATTTAACATATTTGAAAAATTGAAATTAATTTATTATAGTGAATATAATATTTTAACATTTTGTACTTTTTTTAGACAACATAATATTTAAAACATAAATATTACTTTCTTCTGCACGTGTTCAAACAATGCACGTAAAAATCATCTATAAATAATTTATTATACAGGGTGTTCAGTAAGTCAGGAAACGGGTTTCTATTGTTCTCATTGTTACAAACAATGAGAACAATAGAAACCCGTTTCCTGACTTACTGAACACCCTGTATAATAAATTATTTATAGATGATTTTTACGTGCATTGTTTGAACACGTGCAGAAGAAAGTAATATTTATGTTTTAAATATTATGTTGTCTAAAAAAAGTACAAAATGTTAAAATATTATATTCACTATAATAAATTAATTTCAANTTGTCTAAAAAAAGTACAAAATGTTAAAATATTATATTCACTATAATAAATTAATTTCAATTTTTCAAATATGTTAAATAAATTGAAACATAATATTATATTAATATTACTCAGTAATATTAATTAAAACTCGTAATACGTGTAACAACCATTTTGTTGGTACTGAACTTTATATAATAAGAAGAAAAGCGGGTGGAACAAATCTACTTTACGGGACACCCTTTTTTTTCAAAAATTTTTTTTTTCATAACGTTCGTTTTTTTATGCTTTTTTCAAAAGTGTTTGAAAAAATTGACGGAAACTTTTGGTTCAAAAGTTATAGCATTTTAAAGTTTATACGTCATAAGACTAAAACTAGCTCCAAAATTGTTTTTTTGTTAATTTTCGGGTTTTTTTTTTCATGAAAATATTGTGAAATTACAATGACGTAACTCTTAGGTAATTTTCTCTCTTAAAAAAACCTAAAAACCAAAAATAATTTGGAAAAAATTAGAATTTTCCAATTTTTTCTTTTTTTTTCCGCAAAATTCGCAATACAACAAAAATGGGTTTTTCATAGAGCTACTACTTAATTTTCGTATACAATACAGAAATACAAAACGGTAGCACAGTGGGGTCGCGGCATAGTGGAGACATTGCATAGTTGGGTCCAGTATAGATTTAATCTGACAGTGATTAAAATCACTAAAAAATTGTCTAATTTTAATAAAAAGTATGTCAAATGAAAGATGTACTTATAATGTATTTAGCAAAAAAAATTTGTGCTGATAATTACATTTTTCAAAAAGTTATAGCACTTTTAAGTTGAAAATTTAAAATCAAAAATCGAAAATTTTAATACAAAAATAGCATATTTTTGAATACGGTAGCCATTTGCGCATAAAAGATAGGTCGTCGGGACAAATTTTTTTTTTTCATTTTATAGTACATAAAATAAGCTTTAATTTGAAATATGTTTAAAGAACGCAGTATTTCCGGGACATTCTCAAAAATTAAGTTGAAAAAGTTAGTTTTTGTTAAAAAATTGCTATTTTAAATCCCCCCCCCATGAGGAGGTTAAGTGTTAGATTTTCAAAAAAATGATATCAAATGAAAAAGAAATATCTAAGGTTTTAGTATAAAAAAAAATGATGTTGATTTGTTAATATTTGAAAAAGTTATGGAAGTTTAAGAAAAAAAAGACAAATTTTACCGATTTTTAAATTTGTAATTTTTTTGGATATTTCCCCCATTTGCGGGGAACGAGGGAAAATTTTTCAATTTTTAAGGGTTAAATGAATTTAATTTTTATTAATATTGAAGGACTCGTTACGATTGCTAACCCTATAACGTATTTAAGAATACACAAAAAAAAAATTTGAATATAAAAATAGCATGTTTTTAAAAAACGGTAGCAATTTGCACGTAAAAGATAATTGTAGGGACAAAATTTTTTTTAATTTTTAGTATGTAATATAAGTTTTAATTTAACATATATCTAAAAGACATAGTATATCCGGAACATTTTCAAAAGTTAAGTTGTTATTTTTAATCACCCCTTTTTGAAAAATACCTAAGGTTTCAATATAAAAAAATATTATTTTGATTTATTCATTTTTTAAAAAGTTATAGCAGTTTTAAGAAAAAAAAATGCCAAAATTTACAGATATTAAATTCGTTCTTTTTGGGGTAATTAGCGTTACTTACAGCGAACGAAGGATATTTTTTAAATTATCAAGGACAACTAGATACGATTTGTGATATATTGTCGTTTTATCGAAAGAAATCAGTCCTGTGAAAACTGAGAAAAGTGACAAAAGAAAAAAAAAAAAAAAAAAAACACATCATAGTGAAATGAATTCCTTTCAGCTTCGAATCGAAGCTAAAAAAGTACAGAATGTTTGCTGAAACGAATATTATTAAGTCAATAATTTCAAGTTAATAAATAAAATGTAACATATTTTTATCACAAATTCATTTATGTAAAATTTATGAAGTTTTAGTAATATTTATTATAACAAAAATAATTATAAGTATTTAAATTTGTTCTTTAAATTCATTTTTTAAAATTATTTTTTATTTTTAAATAGTAACTATTTAAGCAATTCCCGAAAGTATTATTCAATTAAAAATAATTATGAAATATTCATTAAGTTTTTTAATTATATTTTATTTTCTTGTGTCAATTACATTAACTGTGAATCCTGATGAATCCAATTATGATGTCAGCTTATCAGATTCTGTTGTAATTTTAGTTTATTTTAAATATTAATCACTATTAAACATTTTAAAAAATAGGTTTTTAAATGAATAATAAAAATAAATAATTACAAAACTAGAATTTAGAGCCTATACCTAGTAAATAGGTATAGGGTCGATACCTAGTAAAATTTATATAACATACATAAAATTTGGCAATAATATAAATTGAGTACTACTAATTTACTTTGATACAGCTATTTTTTTGCATATGGTAAAATTTTTTTTTAAAGTCTAACCATTTCTTAATGCAAACATTACTTTATAGTTAATTCGGTAATTTTATTTTTAGCATTTTTGACAAAGCCTAGAGCCTTGAATTGATAGTTGTAAATAATAATTCATACTTATTTTCATTCTTTTTATTATTTTTATTTTAAATAAGAGATAAAGTTAAAAAAATCCTAGCACAGTTGAGTTACGTCAAAGTGTGGACGTGGCATAGTTGAGACGAGTTTAGATATCTGACAGTGATTTAAATCACTATCATAAGAAACGCTTCAATGAAAATCTATAGATAGTGTTTAATTTTAAGAAATTGGTGGATTATTCCAAAAGCAAAATTAACTCTATGTCCTTTATTATTCTTAATTAGCAGTTCTATGATTTATAAGTATAATATATGAATATATTATAGCAATTCAAAGTAGTATGAAATTTTATTTAATTTAGTATTGTAATTTTTACAGAGAAATTCTATACTCTACGCAATTAAAAAATAATTCTTAGGGGTTCTTAACAGCATCGAAGCTAAAATTTATGTTGTTTTAATGTTCATTCAATAATTGCAGCTTAATGATGAAACTGACGGAGAAATAATTCTTTATAAAGGAAAATTCAATCTTAAGAAGGATTCAAATGGCTATGTTACCTCAGAAAAACTTGAAATCATTAACTCATCTGATCAATTACATACTGATGAATCCAATGATGATGGCAGCATATCGGATTCTGTTGTAATTTAATTTTTATTTTAAATATTAATCACGATTAAACATTTAAAAAAATAATTTTATAAATGAATAATTAAAAAACTAGAAATTAAAGCCAAATATAATTTTTATAAATGAATGAACAATTTTAATTTTAAACCGAAATAATTTATTTTTGATATTGAGCATAACTAATATAATAATACAGCTAAGTTGATACTTAGTAAAATTTTTTTCATAACATATATAAAAGTTTGCAATAATTTAAATCTTTTAATGCTTATAATAACAATTAGAGTCATTTATAATGGTTATAATCCTGCTAATTTAAATATTATAGAAATTGTTTCAATTTTTTATTTGAAACAATATTTAAACATTTAGTTTCAAGTATAAAGATTTTTGAGATTGCTAAATTTAACGTGGATATACGATTTTTAAAAATTACTAATATGTTAATCTACGGCTTCATTATAAATTTAGTAATGTACTATACATAATTATTTCACTCCTACTGGACCAATTATTGTTTAACGATACTTCAAAAGATCACACAACATATCTAGTTGAATCTATCAGTAGCATAATTTAGAGAAGTTTATCTGAATTTTTGTTATAAAGGAAAATGTTTTGATATTTACAATTTCCTTAAAACAGTCATTGTTGATGTTTTTAGTTTTCACTTTATATTGATTGGCAATTTAAGGTGATTCAAATGTTAAAATTAATTTTTTCGACTTAAAAGAAAAAAAAAAATTAAAATAAGTTTAACTTTATATTCTATGTCAATTAGATTTATATAATGTTCATGAAAATCAGTATACTCTCCTTAAAGGTATATTAAAATAAATTAAAATATAATGCCAAGGGTTTACAGAAAAATAGCATATTTTTGAATATAAAAACCATCGTAATAATACATAAATTAGTTAATATAGAGTATATAGAGTAATAAGAAACGCTTCAATGCAAATCTGTAGGTAGTGTTCAATTTAAAAAAAATTGATGGATTCAAAATACAAAATTAACTCTTATTTAATTATTTATATCGTTATTAGAAGTTATTAGATTTAAAAGTATAATTTATAAATAAATATTTTATATAGCAATTAAATAGAGTATGAAATTGATATTTAATAATTTAGTATTGTAATTTTACGGAGATATTATAAAAAATTTGCCAATTTTAAGTAAAAAAAAATTGAAAAAGTGTCGAAAATTAGCAATTTTTAAATTTATCATTTTTGGAAGATTTCCTCTATTTACGGGAAACGAGGGAATTTTTGAGGGTAATATCTTCGACTAGATACGATTTGTGATCTTTTAACATATTGTTCATAAAAATCGGTCCAGGGGGACCTGAGAAAAAGTGGTAACAGACACAAAAAAAACACATCTTAAGAAAAATTAATATCTTTTCAGATTTGCGTCGAAGATAAAAACTAAAAATTAGAGCCTATATAATTTTTATAAATGGATGAACAATTCTTTTTTTTAATTGAAATAATATATTTTCTTTCATTTTGATATTTAAAATTTTCTTAAAACAGTCAATGTTGATATTTTTAGTTTTAACTCTATATTGAAATACTTTTTTATAAATTGAACAGATTATCTTATTATATAATAGAACAAGGAAAAAAACGCTTTTCTGGGAAAACTACTTAGCGTGCTCGGATCTTCAAAATTTTTTTTTTCAACGGAAGTACTCGGTCACCAGACTCCGGGAAAATTATTGGCGAAGGTCGGAAAATTTTTGCCGCTCGCCCGCAAGCGTTTTAAAATTTCCACAGTTTTCGAGAATAACGCTCGCTGACGCCAGCGTTTTATGACTTAAGGTTTGAAATTTTCACCAGACTCGCCCAATAAGATTCCTATATAATAATATGTATTATTATTAGGACACTATTTTGCATTTGCACTATATTTTATCAAGGAATATTATATGTTATATATAAATTTCAAGACGTCATAATTATATAAGTTTGTACTTTCATTATCAGAACAGTACATTATTAATAATCTTTTTTTTCTCATATATGATTTATAAGACTATGAGTTTATCGTTTGAATTGGGATTCATGAATGATAACTATGCTGTTCAACGTTAATCACAGTTACTAATATTTTTATCAAAATAAAATTTTTTACAATGTGCCATGTATAATATAACCTGCTAAATTTTTTTTTAATTATTTTATAATATAAACACAATTATTAAAATTAGATTATTAATAATTTTTGTGTATAACAGGGGTGTATTTAAGAGAGATATAGGCCCCCCTTGAACCAGCGCTATCAATATTTTTTAGGCAACTTCTAATATATAAGGACCCAATGTCCTTTTTTTTCATCATTACTTTAATTTTTAGCAAAAAAATTTCTATAACATGTTTAACAAAGTAAAAAATATTAATTATCCTCCTAAAATAATTTTTGAATAGGCCTAAAGGGAATACCTCATTAACAAACGTCAACCTTATACCTAATACATTTTACTATATTCTCTTTTTGAATTTTTCTGATTTTAATAATAACATTTTTATATATACTTTATTGCACTGATTCTGATGTAATATTTTTTCTGAAAAACACTTATCGTGCCCGGCGTTCCCGGGTACCCCTACCGGAATCAGTGGCCTACTTATGATGAAGGCCCGAAGAGGCTTACGCGCCGAAGGGCTCCGGGTTTGGGGCAGAGCCCCAGCTAGGCGGAGCCTAGTTACTAATATTTCATTGATTATACTTCAAATATTTGCATTACCAACATCTTTTCTTTTTTTTTTAATATTTTTATCATTAACCAAAGTACTGTGACGGTTTAAAATCGTATCAAATTTTTTTTTATTTTCTTTTTAAAAAGAGACATTTATTTATAGCAAAAATTTTTTATAGTTAATTCAGTAGTGTTAATTTTAGCATTTCCGACAAAGTCGGAGCTGTAATAAACCAATAAGAAAAGAAAAGAGTAAAAATTTAAATTATAGAAAATAGAAAATAAAGATAATATGAGAGGGTTCGAGATGGTTTAAGAAAAGGAGTGTTTGTTATGGGGAGTAAATATTATGATATAACCAATAATAATATGTAGGTTTAAGGGAAATGAATAATGGAGGATAAAAATGGTGGTGATGTGGATTTCACTATTGAAGGTGTGAATGCTTATATTATACCAAAAGAAAATCTGAGGATTGATTCTTAGTCAGACTAAAGATATAATATAGCGTATGTATGGCCGAATAATAATAAAAATGATTAAATAAGATAATAAATGGCTGAGTAGCACATGTTTAAATATGGCAAGATATGTAAGGGTGCAAAGGATATAATGATACGAATGAAGAAGAATTCAGAAGGGTGAATAAACGGAGTTTAAATACATGAGGGTAATGATCAAATAAATAAAAATGTATACAAACGTTGTGACAAAAATAATGTTCTGATTTTGGGGTTGAACAATATTGAATAAATGAAGTCAATTATCCTACAAAACTTTATTAACTATCTTAATGGTTTATTACGCAATAGGATATTTATAATTTGAAAGCAGAAATTTAAATTTGTTCTTACCTTGTATCCCACGTAATGTAATGCTTATTTTAGACAATCCAATGTTGATTATGAGTTCACACTGTATTTCACACGTTCGNTATATTACATATTGCATACAGACGAGTTCGACAGTAAATATGACCGTTTGAGAATAAAGCGTTTAATTATAAATAATGCGAAACCGTTACACAAAATCTATGACTGTATTATTATATGCAGGAGATTCTATACACTCTATATTTTTTTATAATTATAATCAAGTAATGTATCTTTAGTTGACTTTGTAGAATGAGTATATTATTAATGAGATTATATTTTATTGAGAGATCGACACCAATATTTCTTAAATTTTCCTCTGGTCTGGCCAAAACAAGATTCAGAAATATTTATATCTATGTAAAAGATTTGTCAAGGCAGAATTGTGGTGGCCCAATGTGTCCCGGCGGTATCGCCTTGAAAGGATGCGGCACAATAATCACCAAGACAAAATTAAACACTAAAACATATATTCGTAAGTTTCTCTGTGCTGTCTGCCGGCGCGATGTTCGTTAAAACAAAGACATTAAACCACAAAAGATTAGCTACCCAATAAGTATAGAGTTGCAATACACTTAGTCATATAATAAATATTTACCATTAACTGAGAAAATTAGAGTTGATTCGGTTTTATTATATATATAAAAATAATTTTAAAAAAAAATGTTTGAGGTTCAACATATCAATTGACATTTATTTCCACGATAAAATAAAACATTATTATTTAATGAACAAATTAAATTAAATTAAAGGATTCACCAAAACAAAATTCACTTTAAAATCTCTAAGTGTCATTTAGTTTTAAAGAAAAAATATTCTAAGTCCAAATAAATTAAAAAAGTCGACTAAGTCCCAGAGAGTAAGAATCTTGAGTAGAGTGTCGCAGATTTTGTGTACTTTAAAATCGTCGAAAGAACTGATTTTAATAGGAAAAAATGGGTTTTTATAGTAGACGAGGGTCGTGTAGCGATCCCTAGTGTGCTCTTAGAAACTGTAGATCTTAATTAATAGTTAAATGTGATTGGCTGGACTTAATTGAAAACCCACACATAGGCGTTACTTTGAATCTGTACGATAATCAGATTTAATTGCCTAATTTATTGATTATTTTAAATTTTAAATAAGGGAACCCTGTTTTGGTGATCTTGTCAATTCATAATATATGACATACATGTACAAAAGATAACATAATATAATATTTTAATATTATAAGTAATAATATATTATTACAGAGCTATGAATTAATGGCCATAAAAAATAATTCATACTTAATTTTATTGTTTTTATTATTTTTATTTCAAATAAGAGTTAAAGATAAAAATTTATATTGTTTTAAAGTTATGTTCATTCAATAATTGCAGCTTAATGAAGAAACTGTCAATGAACTAAAGTGCCAATTTAATCTTAAGAAGGATACTAATGACCATGTTACCTTAGAAAAACTTATAGAAATCATTAATTCATTTGATCAATTAACGATTGATGCAGAGGATGTGGATTATTATGTTAAAGAATTAAAGTATGGTGAGTTTCAGAGAATTTTTTAATATTAATCTAGCTTCAGATGTTTTAAAATTAGATAATTTTATAGACTTTAAACAAATATAAAACGAAAATATTGCTGCTAATATAAAAAATACAGGAATATTTTGAAGATTTGCAATATAAATGTTTTATTAGTTTTTTCTTTATCGTATTATTTTGAAGTAATTGAGTAATGATACAAGACAACCTGTATATATATATTATTAATAAATGCATAGGTGTATTTAGATATTACATATGACAATTGTAGAACTAATTATTTATTTAATTATAATAATATTACGTATGAGTATGATATAATCATAATTACAAGCAATCCTCTAAATATGTTTTAATATTTGATTTATACCTTATACACGTCAACTTACCGAGTAATTAATTATCCGAATAATTTATAGTATGCTATTAGACATTTTTTTTTCTTAACACCCGCCGAATTTGTTACGAACTAATCTGGAACTGTTATAAAGCATTACTTTATGGTAGTCTATGACGTCTATAATCAAATAAAGAAAATAGGTAACAACTCAAATTCAGTTAAAGAATAATGGCGTTCTGAACCATATAATGAACCGCTGACAAAGGCAATAATATGATGTTGTTAGTCATTGCCTATTTTAAATAATTCAGCACCAAGCCCGGATAAGGAAGGTATCAGTTGAAATAAAGGATTGTATTATAATTTAAAATAACAGAGTAAAAATATATTAAATGATTGTAAGAATTTATGGGTATTTTGACCAGGGTTGTTTATTTTTGGGATTTGATAAATTCGTGAGCAACGAGATTCTATCGGCGTTGTAGAGTTCGCGGGTTTAGAACAATTAAGACAAGTAGATATAAAAAGAAATGATTAAAGTTCCTCTATAGAGGTATTACAAATTACCTAACTGGTAAGTACCTGAAATAATCCCCGGTGTATTACAACAAAGAGGTTCTCACGAATACCATATAATGTGTTTATGTATAAGGTACGAACTAGTTAGTAATAATTAATTAAAGTTAGAAAATGAATATAAATATATAATCTATTGCTTTATCATTCATCACTCAGATTATTAATTCGTAATAATTGGGTTAATATAAATTTACTTATTTTTTTTATATAGCTTCCGTAAAAATGTATAATACTTCTTTTAAATAAATAAATAAAGTCTTGACGGAAAAATGAGATTATATTCAATATTGTCTTAAAATATACCGATGACAACACGGGATCGCGGCTAGTTTGATAAAAATGNATAGAGTTGCAATACACTTAGTCATATAATAAATATTTACCATTAACTGAGAAAATTAGAGTTGATTCGGTTTTATTATATATATAAAAATAATTTTAAAAAAAAATGTTTGAGGTTCAACATATCAATTGACATTTATTTCCACGATAAAATAAAACATTATTATTTAATGAACAAATTAAATTAAATTAAAGGATTCACCAAAACAAAATTCACTTTAAAATCTCTAAGTGTCATTTAGTTTTAAAGAAAAAATATTCTAAGTCCAAATAAATTAAAAAAGTCGACTAAGTCCCAGAGAGTAAGAATCTTGAGTAGAGTGTCGCAGATTTTGTGTACTTTAAAATCGTCGAAAGAACTGATTTTAATAGGAAAAAATGGGTTTTTATAGTAGACGAGGGTCGTGTAGCGATCCCTAGTGTGCTCTTAGAAACTGTAGATCTTAATTAATAGTTAAATGTGATTGGCTGGACTTAATTGAAAACCCACACATAGGCGTTACTTTGAATCTGTACGATAATCAGATTTAATTGCCTAATTTATTGATTATTTTAAATTTTAAATAAGGGAACCCTGTTTTGGTGATCTTGTCAATTCATAATATATGACATACATGTACAAAAGATAACATAATATAATATTTTAATATTATAAGTAATAATATATTATTACAGAGCTATGAATTAATGGCCATAAAAAATAATTCATACTTAATTTTATTGTTTTTATTATTTTTATTTCAAATAAGAGTTAAAGATAAAAATTTATATTGTTTTAAAGTTATGTTCATTCAATAATTGCAGCTTAATGAAGAAACTGTCAATGAACTAAAGTGCCAATTTAATCTTAAGAAGGATACTAATGACCATGTTACCTTAGAAAAACTTATAGAAATCATTAATTCATTTGATCAATTAACGATTGATGCAGAGGATGTGGATTATTATGTTAAAGAATTAAAGTGTGGTGAGTTTCAGAGAATTTTTTAATATTAACCTAGCTTCAGATGTTTTAAAATTAGATAATTTTATAGACTTTAAACAAATATAAAACGAAAATATTGCTGCTAATATAAAAAATACAGGAATATTTTGAAGATTTGCAATATAAGTGTTTTATTAGTTTTTTCTTTATCGTATTATTTTGAAGTAATTGAGTAATGATACAAGACAACCTGTATATATATATTATTAATAAATGCATAGGTGTATTTAGATATTACATATGACAATTGTAGAACTAATTATTTATTTAATTATAATAATATTACGTATGAGTATGATATAATCATAATTACAAGCAATCCTCTAAATATGTTTTAATATTTGATTTATACCTTATACACGTCAACTTACCGAGTAATTAATTATCCGAATAATTTATAGTATGCTATTAGACATTTTTTTTTCTTAACACCCGCCGAATTTGTTACGAACTAATCTGGAACTGTTATAAAGCATTACTTTATGGTAGTCTATGACGTCTATAATCAAATAAAGAAAATAGGTAACAACTCAAATTCAGTTAAAGAATAATTGCGTTCTGAACCATATAATGAACCGCTGACAAAGGCAATAATATGATGTTGTTAGTCATTGCCTATTTTAAATAATTCAGCACCAAGCCCGATAAGGAAGGTATCAGTTGAAATAAAGGATTGTATTATAATTTAAAATAACAAAGTAAAAATATATTAAATGATTGTAAGAATTTATGGGTATTTTGACCAGGGTTGTTTATTTTTGGGATTTGATAAAATCGTGAGCAACGAGATTCTATCGGCGTTGTAGAGTTCGCGGGTTTAGAACAATTAAGACAAGTAGATATAAAAAGAAATGATTAAAGTTCCTCTATAGAGGTATTACAAATTACCTAACTGGTAAGTACCTGAAATAATCCCCGGTGTATTACAACAAAGAGGTTCTCACGAATACCATATAATGTGTTTATGTATAAGGTACGAACTAGTTAGTAATAATTAATTAAAGTTAGAAAATGAATATAAATATATAATCTATTGCTTTATCATTCATCACTCAGATTATTAATTCGTAATAATTGGGTTAATATAAATTTACTTATTTTTTTTATATAGCTTCCGTAAAAATGTATAATACTTCTTTTAAATAAATAAATAAAGTCTTGACGGAAAAATGAGATTATATTCAATATTGTCTTAAAATATACCGATGACAACACGGGATCGCGGCTAGTTTGATAAAAATGAATTAGACAAAAGAATCCTGAACTCTATATTGAATTCAGAGTTTCAAAAAAAGTGCCGACTCGCTCTCTGGCACGCTCGCTCATAGACGTGCAAGCAGAACTAAGGCTTATTATATTATTTTTAATTACCCCCATCATGGTATATTGTCGTCTGTGCTTTTAGTGATTTTCAGTTTATTGTATTAAATTGAACATAACATAATAATTAGAGTCAGAGTGATTTAATTACCGAAAACTTTTTTGATTAAGGCATTTTAGCTAAAAGTAACTACCAATTGACCCTTTTATTGTTTTATTTTCTTTATAATAATGTGTTTATAATACAGTAATACGGCACATTCCATATATATGCTCTTTTTAAAATAAAAATATTAAATTTCATTAATATATTATATATGGACCATTTTGATTTTTAATTTCGATGCGAAGCTGAGAAAGTATTAATTTTACTATTATGTATTTTTTTTGTGTCTTTTACCACTTTTTCTCAGTTGCCACCGAACCGATTTCTTTGAATGATTTGTCAAACTATCACAAATCGTATTTAGATACGATTAATCGAATATATTACCATTTTTTTTTTTATTAGCTTTCAATACAAAGTATTATTATAGCTTAACAATTTAGAAAATTAACAATGAAATAACAAGAGAAAATAAAAAAATAGTACAATTGATCTTACATTAACGAAATTACAATAATGTTACAGTAAAAATAGTTAAATTAAAAAACCATCTGAATAAATGAAAGAAATAACTAAAGAAATTACATCGAGAGAAGTTAAGTTAAGAATAGTGCAACAATTAATAGGAGAGATATAATGATGAGATAAATAATTAAATAAAATAGAACGATTACTTTCAAAAGCACAGCAGTCAAAAATTATACGAGGAAAATCGCAGAGAACTTTATCGTCATGTTTGGGCAGGAAAGGAGAATTGTTAAGGGACATTTTGTACAAATGAAAAGGAAGGCGATTATGATCAAGTTTTAGCCGAGAAAAGGATAATATATGGAACCGGGAGAGAGGAAGTTTATGGAACCAAGGGTGATTAAGAATAGTCGGTGAAATCGATTTGTTCCAAGCTGTGATGAGAAAGAAAAGAGAAAACCAATATTCTGAAATAATATGCTTGAAATATCGTCTTATTAAGGGGTGAAATGAGGTCAGATGAAGGAATATTGAGGGTTGTAGGACGGGTAATGAATTTGGTAAATTTGGCTAAATGGTCAGCCACCTCATTACCAAATAGTAGTAAAAGAACAAGATTGTGAAGGGAGAATATCTGAAAATTTAATATTAAGACTAGGAATAAAGAAAGAGAAATCAGCGGAATTAGAGCTTATTGGACCATCAGTAAATATAAGACAATAATTAGAGATATTAAAGAATAGGAGGAACATATTGAATAGATTATTAACAAAATTAATAGAAAGATATTATAATTGCAGTTTTGAATAAAAAAGAAAAAGATGGTTAAAATGAATTGGTGGCAATAAATAAGAGCCTGGAAGAAGACATCATAAATAGGCAAGCGTTTAAAAGACGTGATTATAATATTGAGGTACGGAGTAGCAAGTAAAGGAAGAGTTTTGGGAACATTGCGCCAAACTGTGCATAGAGAATGAAAACTATGAAATATCGAGTTGACTAAATAGGATAACTGTTTAGTAAGAAATTTACAAGCTAGGAGTTGAGAACGAACTTCGATGGAGGGACAAGCGCATTCCACTTCTAAACTTATATTTGGGGTAGAGTAAACTGCGCCTAAGATAGTACGTAAACAAGAAGTCATTAGAGAATTAAGCTTTTTACGGTGCACGTTGGAGGCAGAGGAATATAGAAAAGATGCATAATCTACTTTGGAACGTATAAGAGATTTAAATACAAGAAGAAGGGAAAAGGAGCGGGAGCCCCACCAGGTCCTTGCTATAGAACGTGACATGTTAGACCAGTGTGATAAAGTGTAATTCAAGTATTTAAAATGTGGCATTCAATGAAGTTTTTGGTCAAGCTTAAGGTCAAGGTAAGTGATACAATCATAGTAGAATAAACTAACATTATCAAGATAAATATGCGGAATTTGAAGAATGTGTTTTTTTGTGAAAACAATAGCTTACTTTTTTCCGGAGCAGATTCAAAAAAAGATAACTGAAGAGACGTACAGAGAGTTTGAAGAGCAATATTAATGTTCGAGACAGCAATCTTAAGTGATTTATGGGAAGAAAAAATGATAGTGTCATCGGCGTAAAATAAACTCGAAAGATTGATAGATGATAAAAAAGCGTTACTTATATCGGCAGTATAATGTTAAAAAGAATCGGACTGAGACAACTACCTTGAAAAAGTTCTCTATAAGTGGATTGATAACAGATAGAGCCAAATGAGGAGTTAAAATGGAGATGACGACAATTGAATAAAGAAAATATAAATTTACACACCACAAAAGGAATATTGAGGGAAAGAATACACGAAAAAAGTAAAGGAATATGAACAGAATCGAAAGCACCACGATATCTATAAAGGCAGCTGCAGTAAAAAGGCGGTTACAAAACGAATGATAAACAGACCCAACAAAGGAAGATAAACATTCCATAGTACCTAAACCACGTCGAATGCCAAACATGTTATTAGGTAATAGAGAATTGACTTCAAGAAACCAATCGAGGCTAGTTTTTAAAATAAACTGAGTTATTTTGCATAAAGATGAAGAAAGAGCAATAGGACGGTATGCATGGCTTGAAGCACCACTTTTAGGAATAGGAATGACTTTAAAGGTTTTCCAGGAATCAGGTATGATATTATTAAGCCATAAATCATTTAAAATAGATAAGATTATATCAAATGTATTAATTAGAAGGTGTTTGAACATTATAGGAGAAATACTATCTAAGTCAGCTGCAATGGACTTTCTAGAGGAGATAGCTAGGGAGAGTCCATAACGGCTGAAAGGGGATGAAAGGAAGTTGATATTATTATGCGGCACATGAGTTGCGAACTCTAAATTAGATTCATCAATATTAGGAATGTATGGTGGTGCCACTTTATCGCAAAATTTGTCAAACCAATCATTATTGTAGCTGATGAGGGGCGAATCATACATTTTTTAATTTTTTTAACTAAGGCCCATTATTCAGAGATAGACGAGGAAGGATGTAACTTAGAACACATATTAACCCATGAGTCTTTCTTAGCTTTTTTCAAAATGTTGGTGGTATTTAATTTAGATTTTTGATACAACATAAAATCATGAAGACAACCTGACGCTCTATATTTTTGGAAATCAATGGATCTGGTTTTATTTGCAATTGTGCAGGAAGAATTCCACCAAGGGAGAGGAAAATTAAAACGTTTATTAGACAAACGTTTAGTTGGTATGGAGAGTTTGGCAGCTTTCAGTAATATATCAACAAAGTTGTTGTAATTATCAATAGGAGAAGAGAATAGAGTCCACGAATCAAGAAAGGTACTGATAAGAAGAGAAAAAGTAGTCCAGTCAGCTGAGTTTAAATTAATTGTCATATAGGATTGTCAGGAAGCGAGTTATTGTCAATATGACCTGAGGAATGACTTAATTGTCCGGAAAGACAAATTATAATAGGATAGTGTTCACTACCATGAGGATCACAAAAAACAGACCAGGAAGAGGATAATAAAATATTTGAAGAGCAGATAGATAGGTCAACATCAGTATCGGCAAAAGGGGGACGGTTAACTCTGGTAGGTACACCTGTATTAAGTATGCAGTAGTTATGTTGGGTAATAGTTGAATGGATAATATTACCTCTAAAATTAGAATTTAATGACCCCCATGCAGGATGATGGCCATTAAGACCACCTGCAATTAAAGAGTTATTAGAGAGCAATTTAAAAATTTCAGATAAAATAAAGGTAGAGGGATTAGCAGAAGAAGGGATATAAATTGACCATAATTGAAGAGAATTATTATTAGGTACCAGTACATCAATACCCACTAGATCAATATAGAAAGAGATAAACATTTGTTTAAAGTTATCATTGAATGAAATAGGTCGAAATTGTATAGAAGAATAGACTAAAATGGCAACTCCACCTTAACCATCTGACCGATCAGAACGAATTGAAGACATTACCCTTAAAAACTAAAACATTTCCCTCCTTCCCCGTTAATGGGGGAAATGTTCATAAAATTACAAATTAAAATACGTAATTTTTGAAAATTTTTCAATTATTTTTACTTAAAAGAGCCATAACTTTTTGAAAAATAGATGAATAGAAACAATTTTTTTAAAATAAATACATTAGACTACAGTACCTATTATTTTGTAAATTTTTTTTGTAAATGTAGTCTTTTAACAAATAATGAACTTTTGAAAGTGTTCTGGAAATATTAACACTTTTAGATATATCTTAAATTAAAACTTATGTAATATAATTTACTATGGAAAAATTTCAAACATTTTTTTTAGAAAATTAAAATTTGAACAATTTTTATATGAAACATTACTCCTTATTATAAACGGTTCATCAGATATGATGCAATATTCGTAAATATCTCAATTTCAACAGTTTCACAAAATAATACTTATTTTTCAATTTTTCTAAAAAACTAATGGATTTAGAAGAAAAATTATAGAAATTTATGTTATACAAAACATTTATATCTACAATTTATTTCCCATAGACTTTTTTGTGAGAGTACTAATTTACGAGTCAATGACAAATAATTAAAAAACTACCTTTTAGCTAATTTTCAACCCCAAGTCGGCACGGGTTAAACTTGTTTGATCGACCGGAAATTTTCTTGTGTTCTTTTTTATATGTATACTAGGGTGGTCCTTTTTTTTTTTTTTTCGAAATTTGATCGGGCCACTCCCCAAATTTCTTCAAAACTATAAAAAAATGGTTCATACTTAATTTCGTTAATTTTGGTCAACCCTAAGCCGTGCCTCAAGAGGGTCGAAAACTCGGTAATAAGGGTAGTTTTTCAGTTATTGTGATTTATCTCAAAAACTATGATATTTACGTAAACGTTTATAAGAATAAAATTGTAGATACAAATATTTTAAATAATAAAGTTCATTACTAAAAAAGTCGTAAGTCAAGTATTTACCTCGTAAAAGTTATAAGTTCAAAAATTTGTTTAAAAAGGTGTTTTTCAGTTTTTTGCGATTAAATCCTAAAGTATTAACTATAGAAAAAAATAACTTATTATAAAATGTTTTTAAAATTAAATTTACAATAATATTTGTTATAAGTATTTTTCTCATAAAATGACTCATTCTATCACAAAATAACAAAAACTCGGTTTTATACTATAATAAATTTTATATTGACAAAATAATAGATTATTTTTGCTTATATATGTCAACGAAGTAATCCTCTCATCAGTATTCTCATTGTGTAATGTTTAAAAAAAAAAGTTGGTTTTTATTTTTAATCTTATTGTATAGGTATCAAAACGTCTTTTATTTTAACAAGCTTTTTAGATAACATTATTGATTTAGAATCTTAAATTTTTCATTATCTGTTTTTAAAAATTATCAAAATCATATAAAATTAATACATTTTGTATCACCTATTGTTAAATAACACCTGTTGATAATTCTTCGATAATAGGTTTGATTTTAACCAATAAGTAAAATAATACCATTACAATGGTTTAAAACTCGTTTATACTTAGTACTCGCAAATATCTATTGCAGCATTTGAACGGGCTCGGTACAAAGTTTTTTTTTTATATTTTGTTCGTTTTAACGCTGATGTATAATTTTAGTGAAGTTTAATTTTAGCTGAAGTGTAATTTTTGTTATTTTCTTGCTTTTTTCTTTTATTATTTAATATTAAAAGTAGTGTAGTAATATGTCACACAAAGTAAATTTGCGTAAATAGATTTATTTATTAGGTCATACTGCCCATCAAATTTATGGCTGTAAATTACCTTCTAATATACAAGTTCTTAAAGTATTGTTTCATAATATACGTGAAGTAAAATTAAGCATTCGTGATAGTGCACGATTAGTAATAGATAACGTTTTAATATTTTGGCAAAAAGCTCGCATTCCAACTCGTGACGTACTTCACTGTGTATTAAAATTGGAAGCAATTTAAGACGAATGGTGAAGTTTGCAAAAAAATGCATCACGACAAACTGATAAAGAAAGAAAATTGTTTTATCAATAAATTTGACGACCTTTTTGATATAGCACATGCTGACGCTATGAATCTGATGAGTATTGAGTTGGATAAACAATTTTTAATTCGTCAACGTGAAAAAGGTCATCCGGAATCGTTGAGTGGAATCGATTATGATTCATATCAAGCTGATCAAAAAAAGTATTTACGCTTTGAAAAAACAGAAAAAAGAAAAAAACGTACTTATGATAAAATAAAAGCATCGTGTACGTGTTTAATTAACTTATAAATGTTCTATTATATTATATTATTTATGAATAATAATTGCAGATGATACAGTTGAGTTTTATTCAGGATCGTCAAAAAGTGACACTGACGATAATAGTCAAATCATGTCGACCAATGAAGATTTAATTTTTGAGAAAACATTATGTGAACCTGGTCCATCTACTAGTAAACGAGCTTCAAAATAGTTTCTCACTAACAAACTTGTAGCTAAATTGGATAGATGTAAGATCAGTGACAGAGACGCTACTCATTTACTTATGGCAGCGGCTGAAGCATTTGGTCAAAACGTTGATAGTTTGGTAATAAATCGTTCGTCAATATATAGAGAACGTAAAAAGTTACGTAAAGAACGAGCTTAAAATTTACGTGAAAATTTTCAAATTAGCTTATTTAGTAATGCAGTCGTACACTGGGATGAAAAATTGCTTCCTTCGTTAACTTCAAAAGATCTTGTTGACCGATTACCAATAATTATTTCTAGTGGGAATCATGAACAACTTCTAGGTGTACCAAAATTATCAGAAGGAACTGGAGAGGAACAGGCTATAAAAGTATATGAATCAATTGAAGAATTGCGGTATAAAAAACTCAGTTGTAGCTGTTTGCTGTGACACTGCGTCTTCAAACACCGGTAGATTAAAACGCACATGTATATTACTAGAACAACGTCTTGAAAAAGATTTTTGTTGTATTTACTTTGTTGAAATCATATTTATGAAATTGTTTTAAAAAGTATTTTCGAAGAAATATTTGCTTCAACCTCAGGGCCTAATGTTCAACTTTTTAAAAAATTCCAAGAAGGCTGGAGTAACATAAATACAAATAAATTCAATCCAGGTATAGAAGATAAATATGTTAGTGAAAAATTATGTGATGCCAAACAACGTGTACTTGAATTTTCACTAATTATTTCAAAAGAAAAACAGTTTAAAGAAGATTATAGAGAGCTATTAGAACTGTCTATAATTTTCCTAGGCGCAATCCCACATCGCAGTATATCGTTTCGAGTTCCGGGATCATTCCATCACGCCCGATGGATGTCCAAAGCGATATATTGCCTAAAAATATATATTTTTAGAAAACAATTTCATATGACCGCAGCACAAGAAAGAGCATGTCGAGATATTTGTATATTTATAATAAGTGTTTATATTGAAAGATGGTTTCGCTCACATGTTGCAATTGAAGTACATTATCAAGATCTTTCATTTGTTCATTGTCTGATTGAATATGAAAAAATATATCAAAATATATCAAAAATTGCATTAAAAAAATTTTGTGGTTACTTGTGGTACCTAACTCCTGAAGTAGCAGGATTATCGTTTTTTGATTCAAATATTCCTTTACCAATGAAATTAAAAATGGTAGAGTCACTAAAAAATCACAATGACAATGCAAATGTAATTAAGCGTTATGTTGCTCCAATAAATANAAATGTAATTAAGCGTTATGTTGTTCCAATAAATAATTATGCGTCTCTAAAAAATAAACAAATTTATGAATTTATAAATAGTTCATCGATAAAGTTATTTGAAAGATTTAACATTGCCACCGATTTTTTGAACCAAAATCCGGTAGATTGGAATGAAAATGTTAATTACCAAAAAGGTAAATCTTTATTTAATCAGTTAAAAGTCATCAACAATGCAGCTGAACGTGGAGTTCAATTAATAAGTAATTTCAATGAAATAATTACTAAAGATGAAGAACAAAAACAATTTTTAATACAATCGGTCTATGACTATCGTAAGAAATTTTAATATTATTTTATATTATATTATATTAATAATATTTTAAGAATTTTAATATTATTTATTTTATAGCGAAATTTTAACCTTGCATTTATTAAAATTACAATATTTTTTATAACACATAAAAAAATAAATAAATACTTTCTCAGTTTCACATTCAAGCTAATATGTACTGGAAGTGTGTTATTTTTATTTTTCTTATAAATAAGCCAAAATAATCTATTATTTTGTCAATATAAAATTTATTATAGTATAAAACCGAGTTTTTGTTATTTTGTGATAGAATGAGTCATTTTATGAGAAAAATACTTATAACAAATATTATTGTAAATTTAATTTTAAAAACATTTTATAATAAGTTATTTTTTTCTATAGTTAATACTTTAGGATTTAATCGCAAAAAACTGAAAAACACCTTTTTAAACAAATTTTTGAACTTATAACTTTTACGAGGTAAATACTTGACTTACGACTTTTTTAGTAATGAACTTTACCATTTAAAGTATCCATATCTACAATTTTATTCTTATAAACGTTTACGTAAATATCATAGTTTTTGAGATAAATCACAATAACTGAAAAACTACCCTTATTACCGAGTTTTCGACCCTCTTGAGGCACGGCTTAGGGTTGACCAAAATTAACGAAATTAAGTATGAACCATTTTTTTATAGTTTTGAAGAAATTTGGGGAGTGGCCCGATCAAATTTCGAAAAAAAAAAATTCTACACCTGTAAGCTAAGGACCACTCTAATGTATACAAATAAATTTGAGGGGTATGCACTAAGCATTTCCGAAACTTCAAAATTCTGGGTCAGCTTAATATATATATATATATATTACACATGACGACCGAGACTGTCTTAATAGACTTATATTTGTCAATAATATTTATATATTATTAGATTCTCGTTAAGTTGATATGTACTAAGTTTAAATAAAATATCAAAGCGTATTCAACGAATAGTTTGTAAACATTTCTTTATTATTATACATATAAATAATGAATAATTATTTTTAACAAATCCTTATGTAAAATTTAACACACCATCGTATTTATCGTTAGAAAATGTATAAGATTGTATTATATCATTACTTAATTATTTAAAAATAATAAATACTGAAAATATAAAGAAAAAAACAGTATTTGTTTAACATATTCTTATATTTATTGAATTAGCAGCATTATTTAAGCTTTATATTTATTTGATATATACAACGTTAATATTTTAAAAGTATTTAAAAAATCGTTATTAAATTATCTATTTCTTGGTTAAAATTTCATTATTGTAAGTTAAGCCAAAAGAGTTATACTTGAGAGTTCATCTTTAAAAAAAAAAAAATGACATTTGACCTTATATTTGAAATTTTAAAGCATTGGTTTGTACTTAGCAAGCTTTGAAAAAATCTTAACAAACATTTTAAAATAATTAAAAAAAAGTTTAAATAAAAAACAATATATATATATATATATAGTTATGGCGATTTTACTGTGTAATTATCAGTTAATAATTAATTATTCTATTAAAATATTAATTTAATTTAAATTTCAAAATTTAGATATGATAGCAAAAAAAATCTTAAACCTAATTCGGAATCAGTGTTAAAAATCCTTACAGAATTATTATAAAATATGTAAATTTAAAAAAAAAAAAACTTTTGTCTTGTGTCATTTATTAGTATGAACAAAAAGAAAATTTTTTATATAACTACATAATAAATAGCAATTATTTATTTAAGTGGAATATATTAAGTACTTAATGTATTCAATTTTAGAGAAAAAAAATTATGATTTTGAAACATGTTTAAAATTTTTTTCTAATGAAAAATTAATAACGGAAAAATGCGAAGAAATTATTGAAATATTTACTCAATTTTCTGAAGATGGCTACATTGATGCTAATATAGTACAAGATTTGATAAAATCATACACAAGCGTAAAATCAAATAGTTATTTAGAAAAAATAATTAAAAAAGCTTATCAGAACAATAATGGTAAACTCAATTTTAGCGGTATGTTCATTATTATTAGTGTTTTATTTTTCATGTTTATACTTTTAATGGATTTTTTATTTAAGATTATATTATGCTGTTCATTTTTTAATTTATTTGATTTTTCCAATGTTTCAGACTTTGCGACATTGATGCACTCATTGTAAATTCAAAATAAAATTTGCTTAGTGAATTTTTTATTAAGAATTGGATGAAATATTGAAATATAATATTATTTATTTGTTAACCTTTTATAATAAATAAATAAAAAATTATTAATAAACGATGATATTTGTCACTCATTTTATCATATTAAAGTATAGATCTAAAAAAACCCCATTTATGATTCTGGAGGGGGGTATAAAATTTGTGAAGAAGATTATATATTTGGTGCGTTTGACCATTGATAAATCGGAGTATTTTTAAGTTTATTTGGAAATTGTATGTCAGTTTATTTGTTTTACTGTACATATATAAATTTTTTGTCAATATATTCATTCTTGAAACTTTTATTTTACTAGAATTTTAATTAAATTTAATTGATTATCATTGTTGTGTGAATTATTTCTGAAAATTAACAAAATATGTATACTTGTTACTTTATATACCCGTACTAAAGTTAATTGCAATTACTTCATATAAAATACTACAAAAATTATTTATCTAAAAAATATGTTTTAAAATGAAAAATAATAAAAGTTTTATATCAATTATCTTATAAGTTGTTGAATTTACTAAATTGTAATGCATAGTGATAGAGTCATCTTTGGAGGGAATTTCATTACTAATTTCATTTTTACGCAAAATTTGATACAAATCCTTTTTTTTTTTTTAATTTCTTTATTTTTAAATTTACAATCTGTAAATAGTTTAGAAGATATACATTTATACAATACATAACATGAATAGCCTATGAAATCACTCCCATTGGGGTCACCTGCTATTGAAAATTAATGTTTACTTTAATTGCATAATATTAATAACAATAATAATAATAATATATAATCACTTTTATATATAATAAAAAATCACTTATGGCCTCTATTTTAAAGACCAAAATTACCCCCCCCTCCAGAAGTATCGGATCTTCAGGGGGCGGCAAGAGTGAGTGTAAAAGGTTCCAAAAACCGGACCCAACATAGCGGGCTCATTCTGGTCGACACCAAGCGACCGCGAAGTCCCACGCGTGGCTGGTTAGGCGCCTTTTATTGCTACTGATGCAGTACGGAGGAAGCTACGAGGAGATGAAATGGATTGGCTAACACGATCATTAACGGAGGACGACGTGATCGACTTAGAGAAGATGATCGACGACTGGAAGGTTTATCCCTATTGGGAAAAGATTAAACCGAGGTCCGAGCGCCTATCATACTTGCTCATGGATAGCAGGAAGGACGGCGAAAACATTTTCCCTGTAGGTCTCTTCATTAGTAAAAGCCGATTTTAGGATGTCTGTGCGAGGCACTTTTGACCGTAACTTTGCTGCTTTTTGGTTTCTGATCGTAGGTGGAGGTTTGGGCCCGGCCGCCGTATCCTCCTTCTTCCTTACTCCTGCTTTCCGTCCTACGACTTGGGTCCACAGCGGTTCAGCGGGAGCAGCTCCCGCATCCCCTTCTACAGACCCTTCATAGTTTGCCCGGTTCGCCACCCTCCCGTCAGTCTGCGTCTGGGTAGGCGCGGTGACTGGATCGGAGGCAGGACCTGGGACAGAAGGCCGCTTTTTCTTCCTCATCCTTTTCTTCTTCTCCGTCTCATTGGCTCCCTTCGGAATGGTGTGGCCTCCACCGTTCAATGTGAGGGGGGCAAAAATAACTCACAACACATAACATTAAACACAAAATACCTAAGGCGCCGGCCTAAACCAGCGCCTTAGGTCCTCCTGTACCAAGCGGCGCGGCTGCCTCTGTCTCAGGCGTTCAGCTTCCTCCTTCTTTTTCAAGATGGATTCGGCGAACGCCTGGACGAGCCTCCACGCCTACCGGCTTCCTAACATCAGGTCCACCAGGGACCCGACTCGGAGCGTGGACCTTAGACAGGACTCCAGAGAGTCCCGTTCCTGGGCCCACGCTTCGCACCGGAAGAGGGTGTGCAGAGCGCTATCAGCCTCTCCCGAGCGATCCGAACAGTGGTCGCACGTCGGCGCGGCTGCTTTACGAATACGGTGCAAATACTCGTTAAAGCAGCCGTGGCCGGATATCACTTGGATGAGACGATAAGTCATCTCACCGTGATTCCGTTCCACCCACAGCCGATCGAGTCCTATGAGGGACCTGGTCCACTCGCCTCTCGTCGTTTCCTCCGAGAGGCGAGTCCGCCACCGGAGCATGGTTATCCGCCTGAGCGCTAGCCGGTCCTCGGGTTCGAGGGACCGATTGCGTTCTCGGCAGAGCTCATGCCCGGCGGCGCATTCCTCGGCGAGCTGGTCGGCGGGCGGCAGTGACGACAGGATACCCGCCACCACTCCGGACACCGTTTGGTACGCCGAAACTGTCCGGATCGCCGCCCGCCTCTGCACCCTGAGCAGGGCTCCACGGTTTTTGGACGAATACTCAAGAGNTGCACCCTGAGCAGGGCTTCACGGTTTTTGGACGAATACTCAAGAGTATCCGCCCAAACCGGGGACCCGTACAGGAGGACCGAGTGTACGACGCTGACTAAAAGTCTGCGCCGCATCTCTTTCGGCCCTCCCAGATTGGGCATGAGTCCCGCCAGGGAATTCATGACTTTCTGGGCCCGCTCTNTCATGACTTTCTGGGCCCGTTGGGCCGCACGAGTAATGTGCGGCCCGAACTTTAGACGTTTGTCTATGACAAGGCCCAGATAAGTCATGGAGTCCTTAAGCGGGATCTCCACCCCCAGCACGGCTAGCCGTGGAGAAGTGAACTTGTATCTTCCCGTGAACAATACTACTTCGGTCTTGTCCAGGGCGAGGCTAAGTCCACTCCCCTCCTGCTGGATCCAGGCGGAGACTGCGCTGAGCGCGCAGTTCGCCCGGGATCTAGCCTCTTCTGCCACCACNGATCCAGCCTCCTCGGACGAGGCGCCTTCCGCCACCACCAGCGTGTCGTCCGCGTAGCAGACGACACGCACGTGCGGTGGTAGCGGAACGCGGAACACCGCGTCATACGCGATGTTCCACAGCAAAGGCCCGAGAACTGACCCTTGCGGGACGCCTCCCGTAACAGGTCGGATTCTCGGGCCCGCGGCGCTCTCGTAAGAGATGACCCGATCGCTAAAGTACGACCGGATCATCCGCCCGAGGTAAGGAGGCACCCGAAACGTGTCCAGCGCTCCGAGGATATGTGACCATCGCACGGAGTTGAACGCGTTTCTTATGTCCAGGCTCACCGCCACCNTTGAACGCGTTTCGGATGTCCAGGCTCACCGCCAACCCGAAGCCCTGCTCAGTTTTGGCCCTGAGGGCCAAGTCCCTGAAGAAGGAGGCCGCATCGTCCGTCGACCTCCCCCTCCTGAAACCATATTGGCCCTCGGCCAGTCCGCCGACGTCGGCCAGGTGGGCTTCGATCCGGGTGACTAGCAGCCGCTCGAGGATCTTCCCCAAGTCGTCCAACATGCAAAGCGGTCGATACGACGAGGGGAGACCCTCGGGCTTGTCACCCTTCCTCAGAAGCACTAACCTGGCCTTCTTCCACTTCGTGGGAAATTCACCCTCCGAGATGTAGCGGTTCGCGACGGCGCGTATCCAGTCCGGGGCGAGGTCGTTTACCAACCCCCACACCCGGTTTGGAATCGCGTCAGGGCCGGGAGCTGTGTTCCGGCCCCGTACGCGCGCCACCGCGTCGGCCACCTCCTGGGTGGTGAATTCCTCCACAGACACGTCGTCCCCGAATGCCGGGGGAGGCAGAGGCGGATGTATCGGAAAGAGCGCGTCTACCGCCCTTTCCAGCACTTCCGCCTCCAGCTGACCGGAAGTCGGTGGACCGTGGAGCTTCCGCTTAACGACCCGATAGGGTTTCCCCCACGGGTCGTGGTCCACCGACTTCACGAGTTCGGCCCAGCACTTCGCTTTGGCCCGCCTGATGGCGAGCTTCAGCTCTTTGCGGG
>NW_026099573.1:11143365-11150084 GCF_025091365.1 Daktulosphaira vitifoliae
ACAAACTTCAAAACGCTACAGAATATTTACTACTGAATATTAATAAGATATTTTTTTACTAAAATTTTTCTTAAATTCTACTCTACAAAATAGCTATCTTAGATTTTTTTTTTACATTTTATTTAAAATTTAAAAATAATTAATATTTTTAATAAAATGTAAAAACATTAATTATTGAGATATAGCTATAGACCTAACGTATAACTATTATTTAAAAAAAATATTAACTGGATCAAAAGTTATTTAAGTTGTCAGTGAGTGGTGGGCCACCCTGTATACAGTGATGAAGAACATATTGCTTCACCAATTAACANCAGGGTCGCATTTAGGAATTTTGCCGCCCGGTGCTCTTAATTTTGCCGCCCCCCAAAAAGTGTTGGATTGGGTTTTTTAGTTGGCGTATTTAATAATTCCGAATATTCAATTAATTGATTTTCATTTGCCATGGTTTCAAAAGTACTATGTAGAGGATGTTCACTAAAAAATTATAAAATTGTTTATTTATAAAAAACTGAATTAACGCAGATGAGATAACATATGCTTCAAGCATTCTTTTTGATTTGTACGCCTTACCTTGGTGCAATAGAAGACGTATTTATTAATTGTTTTTCCGAATTTTCAATTATTTGATTTTCATTTGCTAGGGCTTCAAGAGGACTCTGAAGATTAGGCTCACTAAACAAAATATAAAATTTTTCATTTATATAAAACTGAAATAACGTACAAAAGTTAACATTTGATTTTTAAATTACTTTTTATCACTAGACTCATTTGAAATCTGTTCAGCTATAGTCTCTATTTCACTTGGCGAATTGGAGATTGATGGTCGTTGATTGCCAGAAAATGAAGTTAATTTTGCGGTTTGAGAAATGACTTTTTGTTCTTTTTCTAATTTTAATTTAGCAACTTTTTTATAAGCACTTCCACTTAAACGTTTTCTGCCATCACTCATTTTAATACGTTAATAAATAATAAAATATACAAATAAAAAAAAACACCTCAACACATTAAGTCGGTCACTTGTAGTCGAGTACTAAACACAATGAGCTGTCTGTACACAACACATTATTAGTATGACATTATTAGATAGTAATTTTGTGAAAAATGAGACAAATTATTGTGTTTTAACTTTCTTAGTATTCCAATAATAATCGACTATCAACGGCCGACGACATCCACAAAACCAGTTTAAGGGAGAAAATATCAATACTTTGTTAAAATTAGATAAAAACATGAATCAAATAAATTGCCGCCTACTTTATTTATAGTGCTGTTGATTATAAAAATACTATTTATAATCAATACTATTATCTAACTACTAACTGTAGTCTATGTTGTTATACAGCTTTGATATATCTTCTTTTACATTTATATCTTTGTACACGTTTTAAGTTAGAAAATAATAAAGTAATATTTTTTTTAGAAATAGATATTTTTGTTTCATAAAAATAAATTGTTCTGTTTGAAAAAATTTTAAATTAAATAAAAATAATTAATTTTTAAAAATTGTATACCTATTAAGATTTTTGCCGCCCGGGGCAAATGCCCCCAATGCCCCCCCCTAAATGCGGGCCTGCCTGTATATCTCTCCAGCAACTAAGGTACACAATTGCTGTGTCTCCTTTATTTCGAGGAACGTGTCCGTTCGAGGAACGTGTTCATTCAAGGAACGTATACGTTCGACGAACGGACGATTCAAAAATAGTCCCCCTGATTGACTTGAGATATAAATAATAATAGTTTTGTAAAACTGAGAATACTAAAATAATTGTATAAATTAATCAAATTAAATCTATATACATAAATGGTTTGATAAAAAAAAAAAAAAAATTATAAATATTAAATGTCAAATATATTTTTTCAAGAATATCATATATTTTAGCTTACACTTTATCATTAAAAAAAGGTATATGTTTTTAAGATAAATGAATATTTTTTTTATTCTAATAATATTACTAATACTAATAATAACTATCAACCAAACTGCATAAAAAAAAAAATTAAGCTTACTTGGACCTACTAAAAATATACCATGTAATGACGTTAGTTATGATATCCACGCTATCAATTTTTTGCTTAAAATTTTGAAACTTAAAAATTTGTATTTTACAATGAAAATCAAACAATTTTGATATACTAGTCATAAAATGTAACCAAAAATTGAATAACAGAGGCAGAGTTTTGGAGTGTTTTTGGTCAATATTGTTATGATACATTCACCTCTCATTACAATTTTTATCTAAGCAATAAACTATGATAACTATTGTCTAGTAAAAATTGTCATACTGTTACATATTGTTAACATCAACACTATTTCATTTGTTAAGCTATAAACTATATCAAATAAATAATATATCATATAAATAATAAAATGCACATAAATAATAATATAAACTGTCATATATAAGTCAATAATGTAATAAAATAATTTATCATTGTACAGAATTGTATATTGATTTTTAAGATAACATGTAGTCAATTATATAATCAATTTAATAAAATGATAACAACAGCGTTTCTGACACTTCTTGCACATGAATATAGCTATAAAAATTAACAAAACAGAAATATAAAAGAAACTAAAAAAGGCTTAAACGGTGCAGTATACCTCAGCATACTCTCAGTGTTCCGGTAGTATACTCCTGGGGCTCATTCTTCATTTATCTACACACACTCTAAGTTCTATCAATATTCACGCAGTTCATTGATCTCAATTGTTTAATTCATGTATATGTAGTGAACAAGGACGTTCAAGTTTATTTAAAGTAAATAAGACGACTTCATTCATTCTCTAGACATCCTCCAGGAAACACCAAGGTCTCCGGAGGATGTCTAGAGGATGTTACTAGTTAAATAAATTAATAAGGTTTAAAAAATTACTTCTTTTAAGTGCATGGTTACAATAGGAACAAAGAAAGGATTAAGTGATCGCTAAAAATCACTGTGTCTTTCTATTACCCTCGACCTCTTACCTGAGAATTAAAACTATGAAAAACAAATAGTAACTCTCTCCTTACACATCTCTCGTCTATTATAATAAATATCACTATCTATTTCTTTTTGAGTTACTATAAAATACTAAAAACACGTGGAGCGACCAGAAATTTCTTTTTTTTAAATCTCAAATCTTCACAAAATGCTTATTTTAATCTATAAAAAAAAAAATGATTTTAATTAAAATTTTGAAAATCGATTTTTAGTGATCCAGCCTAATACACATAAATTATCTCAAAAAGCCGATACTTTATGTTTAATATACAGATGAAGTTTTCTTAACACTATTCGCTATTAAAAAACAAATTTATACCCCTACGCCATAAAAATGTATAAAGTATTTCATAGCCAAAAATTCGATAAAAATACGTACTAAAAATTGATGAAAAAAAAAATTGAAATTATTTTTATTCTGCAAATAATTGAATAAGAGTTTATGATAAAAAATTATATCCTATAGGATTTTATTTATTTCTATAGTTGGCGATGATTCCAATCGCTTTTAAAGTTAACCTTTAAAAGGTTAACGGGACGGCGGTCGTTCTTATATTATCGGTGTACTAGAGACCCTAGATTTTTATCTATCTGCAGTGAATCATTAACGTATGTTTGTTCAATTCTATTTGATGTTCTATATTTGCGTTTAATACCTAACTACTTCTGAGAAAAGCTACACAAAAAATGCTTAATGTTTAGAAGTATATAAGTAAATAAAATGTTTTTTTTCTTATGACTAAACTTCAGAAAACCGAATACAGTGAGGTCGTGGCATAGTTGGTATAAGTATAAAAAATATCTGGCAATAATTATTATCATATTAAACAATTCGATGCTAGTATGCTGCATTTCGCAGAAATTTAGATGTTTGTAATTTTTCCAACAATATGTTTATTCGCGTGGGCGGTCTCGTTCAAACCCTTTCTATATTTAGGATGTTTATTGGATTTTCACAAGAATCATACCAAAAGAATGCTATACTTATTTATAAACGTTTTATGTGTTTATTTTTTAATTTTACCACAAGCTTGTACATTGCAATTGCAGACGAATGGAAATTTTATGTGTGCGCATGGCTTAATAAGAAAATGGTGTGTCAAGGTCACCATGAAATCAATTGCTAATATTAAATTCTATACTTTTATCGTATCTAGTTTAATTGAAAATAACATCGTGAATTTCATCATAGTAAAATTGACACCTTCTCAGATTCGCATCGAAGTTAAAATTTAACATATCCACTAATAATTATATTACTCATTGTGGCAAGTCACCAGAATGTTTTTATTTTTTTAATCATATACATTAATCAGGCTTCAATGCCCAATAATTTCTAAAAACCGAGATTTCGTATAGATTTTCATTTATCATCTTTTAGTTAGATCTAATCTAAAATCTAGCTAATCTATTAGTTTTAATTTGACGTAAGTTTGAATAAGTTAAATTTTTGAAATATTATCAATTATTGGAGAAAAAAAAAATTGAATGATGATTATTCAGTACTTTAGTAAATTATTGAATTTTCAAATAAAAGTATATCTTCGGCAAGGCAAATGTTTAAATCGAATAAAATTTCGCAATAATCCGTCCAAAACATTATTTCTAGAATTTTGAAGTTTATGCATCTATAATTTTTATTTTAGCCATACCGAGTTCATCAATGATCTTCTGAGCATTGTTGAACAAAACCATGTTCAGTGACAAAAAAAAAAAAAAAAACCATAGTATAGCTTTTTCAGATACTCATCAAAGCTAAAACAGAATAATGTCGAATATTTGAAATAGACTACAGTACGTATGTGTTTCATTTGATTACAATAAAGTTTCGAATCTGTATTCTAAGCCCATCGATCAGTTACATTAACTGGAAAAAGATATGAAACGCCTTTATAAACTAAGTTGGTAACTAGTTTTCGAAGAAGTTGGCCCAACGAGCATATTTTTTATCAACCATTATTTCAAAGTCATATTCTCTTTTCGGGTACGTTTATGAAACATTCATATATTTCGTTTAGTAAAGCGATCGATTGCACGGCAATTGACTAAATAATAAACTAAATTTAACACAAAAAATTGTTTTATATCCATAGCATTCTTCATAAAAATTTTCTCTATACTTATCATTCTATTATATGATTAAAAATGTTTTTATTCTATTTATAATGAATACTTGAAGGATAAAGAATATATAATTATTTTTCAATATCTAAAAAATATTTAACAATCTATGCTAATTTCCCAATTAATATCAAAGCAAGTTCGACACACATATTATAATATCTTTCGTTTAATTCAAAAGGATAATTTCTGAAGAAATTATCAATCAACTCGTATGTTTATTTTTATACTCATTATTAGGCTTATATCTTCTAGAATTTGCATTTTTGTTTTTTTTTTTTTATAGGTTCTAGGATTATTTTAGTAAGGTATAAATTTGTATTAAAATCCAATGAGCAAAATAAAAAATTTGATGTATATTTTCAAGCACTATTTTGCTTTTTTTTTTGTTTAAAGCTATTTTAGTACCGTATTAGACAAAAATTTCAAAGAAGTCAAAATAGGTACAATTTTTTTTAGTTGCATATTTTAATGAAGTTTTAAAAATGCAAAAAATTTAAGAAGCCATAAAAATGCTTAAATTTTAATAAAGCCATAAAATTTCAAAATGTTACGAAGCCCAAAAAATGCACATAATTCAAATAAAAAATAGATAAAATATGTGTCTTTACATTAGAACATTTTAACAACTTTTAGGTCCTTTAGTAAATTATATATTACATTTTAATAATTAAAGCGTAAAGTTTAGTTTTAAATTAAAATTTCAAAAATATTTAAAATTAGGTTTAACTTTTTCACATTAAATTTTTTTTTTTTTAATATTTTGTCTTTTTGGTGTTATTTAAAGCACTAAAATAATAAATTAAGTACTTATTATTGTGCTCATAATAAGTTGTCTCAGTGCTATAAGTATGAATTTTGCTTATTATACAAACTATTGAAATTCATAAATTAAATATTTATTTAATTATGGTGCTGATAGCTCAACTGGATACATATTGTGATCTTTTGAGCAAAGTCGGTTTAATAGAAGTATAAGTNGTGTACTTTTGATCAAAGTTGGTTTAATAGAAGTATAATTTTATATTAAAATAATAAAAAATCGGTAGCACAGTAGGGTTTGTGTGGAAGTGGCATAGATAAGACAAGTATAGGTGATATCTAACAGTAATTTATAGCACTTTTAAGTTGAAAATTTAAAATCAAAAATCGAAAATTTTAATACAAAAATAGCATATTTTTGAATACGGCAGCCATTTGCGTATAAAAGATAGGTCGTCGGGACAAATTTTTTTTTTTCATTTTGTAGTACATAAAATAAGCTTTAATTTTATATATGTTTGAAGGACGCAGTATTTCCGGAACATTTTCAAAAATTAAGTTGAAAATGTTCATTTTTGTAAAAAAGTTACTATTTTAAATCCCCCCAGTGAACAAAATAAGTGTTAGATTTTCAAAAAAAATTATATCAAATGAAAGGGAAATATCTAAGGTTTCAATACAAGAAAATATTATTTTTATTTGTTAATTTTTGAAAAAGTTATGACAGTTTTAAGCACAAAAAACATTCCGATAAAAGGTAATATTTATCGCAAACATTACATTTTTTTTTAATTTTCGACAGCCATTTGCACATAGAAGATAGATCGTCGGGACAAATTTTTTTTTTT
>NW_026099573.1:11150522-11170470 GCF_025091365.1 Daktulosphaira vitifoliae
ATAGTACATAAAATAAACTTTAATTTGATATATGTTTAAAGGACGCAGTATTTCCGGAACATTTTCAAAAATTAAGTTGAAAAAGTAAAATTTTGTAAAAAAGTTGTTATTTTAAATCCCCCCCAATGAGCAGGTTAAGTAATAGATTTTCAAAAAAATGATATTAAATGAAAGGTAAATATCTAAGGTTTTAGTATAAAAAAAAATTATGTTGATTTGTTGATTTTTCAAAAAGTTATGGAAGTTTTAAGAAAAAAAAGTGAAAAAATTTCGAAAATTAGCGATTTTTAAATTTGTAATTTTTTTGGATATTTCCCCCATTTGCGGGGAACGAGGGAATTTTTTTCAATTTTTAAGGGTAATGTCTTCAACTAGATACGATTTGTGATCTTTTGACGTATTTTTGAAAGAAATCGGTCCAGTGAGAGCTGAGAAAAAGTGGCAACAGACATAAAAAAAAAAAAAACACATCATAGTAAAATTAATACCTTCTCCGCTTCGCATCGAAGCTAAAATTAGGTAATTCCAAACTTGTTGAACACTTTTCGTCGCATTGAAACTTAATGAAAATTTATAATCCCTATATTCTTTTTGAAAAATCTATAGATTTAAAAGTAATTTAAAAAATGTCTCGGATTCTTTGCTTTTATAAAATATTAAAATTGCAAAATAAAGACTTTTTCACATTTACACACTTATTTATATATTTTAATTTATTAAAATAAATAGATATTAAGCTCAAAATGTATTAAATTTATCATGATGTGCTTTTATTTAATATTGTGTCTATCACTTCTTACACTCAACTACTACCCATGACGCACACATAATGGGGCCAGACAAAGCTTCAATATCCTTTTAGCTAAAAATTTCTGTATATATCTTTGGTGTTAGTAATTATTAGAAGTTGATACTAAATAAATAAAAAAAAGATTTTATGGACAGATTTTTCTCAACTAGGCTTTAAATGAGTCCGAATTACATCTAATTGAAAACATTACTTTCAAAAATGGGAAAACCCTCAAATTTTTATAAACGATGTGAAATCATTTGTCACGTTAAAAAAATTACAACATTATATGTTGACAATTTTTAAAAATTTTCCAAAAACCTTGAAATTTAAAGACATTTTAAGACGAACATGTTCGTACCAATCATTTTTATGTTAAAAATGTGATTCGCAGTTTTTTTTTCGATTTAACTCTTCCTCATTGAAAACACTGGCATCTAAAAAAAACTGTATAAATATATTTATTGCTTTTTGAGCTATCATCCACCGTCTGTATTTTAGACAAAAAAAAAAATTGGCCAAAAGCTTAAATTAAAAGGTTTTGTTTTAGCTAATTTTTTATATTTTCAAAGTGTGGCCAAAAAACTAATAACTATTAGTCAACATCTTTATTCAAATACATACATAAATGTGTGATCGAAAACTGACTCATAACACTTAAATATAAAATTCTTTCACAATTAAAACATAAGAACAAACTAAATTTCACGTAAAATAATAATAATTTTAATAATTTTTTTTTGTTTAGTATTGTTTATTTTTCAATACATAAATTACTAAATATTTTTTAAACTAGTCCCTTTCAAGGGTACCATTTAATTTTTATAAGTGGCAATATATATATTTAACTATTCTAAACGTTAGAATATGGTCTAATTAAAAAAATAACTGGTCGATAGCAACCTTTGAATCAGTTGTTCAGGAGTTATGCATAACGACGAAAGTGTAACACGGCAGAGAAATGTGTGATGATAAAAATAACTTAACCCGCATTTCGCTTAAAGTATTGATCTTAAAGGATTAATAACTTGTTATCTTATAGGACAAATTTAGTAGCCAACAATAAACCAATACATTTTTTATTAAAGAAAAAAAAGCGATTTCGAGAAAAAGTAATTCAAATACAATGAAATTTGTTTACTTTAATATCAATATCATAGCACTTAGAATTGTGTCCACGTACTTTGTAGATAGGTAATAAGCAAAAGATTTAATAAAATTTTTCTCCATTCAATATATTTATGTATAAGCAATACAATGATATATTAAACCATATTTAATATGGTTAATATTAATAATAATAATAATAAGTGATAATAAGTACAATTTTAATGACAAAAATTTTTTATAGCTATCTGTAAGAGGGAATTAAAAAAAAACGAGTACAATTGTTTTTTCATTATTCTCAAAGAGCTTTGTGACTAAAATGTATTGTGGTTGGAAATATGATATAAATAAAATAAATAACCATTAAATTTTATTATTTTGTTCTATTACTTTTAACTTTGAAGTTTTTCTATAGAATATAAATATTATTTCTACCGATAACAATTGTAAATGCTATTATAATGAACACGACGAGTCATTGTTTGTTATCGTCGTAGCGATTATTAAAATCGAAATTTGTCACAACGAAAATTTAAATTACATATCTAAAAAATTATTTTATTAAATTATAATAAAGTTAATATCTAATATATATAATACACATATAAATCTATTTTTTATTAAGTTTGTATTCTGGGTAAATATCTATAACCAGGGGCGGATTGGGTAGAGCGTCGATGGGACGAAACCCGTCTGAGCTGGTACAAATTTGGGCCTCTTGAATTATTTTGAGTCAATTAATCATAACTTGATTGAATGTTGAATTCAATGATTAGATAAATCAAATTTGTAAAGTAATGAATTTTTATGAATCTTACAAAACCGTTAAATATTAGTTTTCAACCGGGCGTTATGCATCTGTGGGTCACAAATAAAGTGGTAGATGATTTAAAATAAAAGTTCAAATGGGTATGTTGTAATGATAAAAATGTATCTGAAAAGAGATGGTCAAGTAATGTAAAAGGGACGTACTTAATTATTATAAAAAAATTAAGAAAACCATCAAAAGAAAATGAACCTAGTATATTGTTGGATTATACGAACAATGTATTGAAATCAGTTATGTATGAAGAAGATGACGACGCTGTTATGGTGCCTGAAGATCTAGAAACAATGGAAGAATTTTTCAGTCGGTCATTGAGTATTACAGATGGCAATGGACAGATAAATATAAAAAGTTATACAAATTTAATTTCAAAAAAATCTCATCAATCGAGTGTAATATAAAAATTGATTGTAATTGTAAAAATTCATTGTTAAAATCAAGTGAAACCCATAATAATATTTTAAGAAATGATTTATACAGTAAAATGCTACCAAAAGGTTTGAAATACTATAAACTAGTATAGTAGACCACACAAATAGAGTAAAAAAAAACGATAGCACAGTGTGGTCGCGGCACAGTATGAACGTGGCATAGTTGGGACAAGTATAGATGATATCTGATATTGATTAAAATCACTATCATAAGAAACGCTTCGATGCAAATCTATAGATAGTATTTAATTTTAAAAAATTGGTTGATTATTTCAAAAGCAACAATAACTCTTATTCTCTTAATATTATCCCGATTAGTTATTTTATTTATTATTATAATATATGAATAAATAATAATTATAGTAATTAAATTTAGTATGAAATTGATATTCAATCATTTAATATTGTAATTTTTATAAAGATATTTTAAAATAACCCAGAACAAGGGGTTCGCGGCACAGTGGTGACGTGGCATAGTTGGATCAAGTATAATGATATCTGACAGTGATTAAAATCACAATAAAAAAAAACGCTTCGATAGTGTTTAATTTTTAAAAATTGGTGTATTATTCCAAAAGCTACATAATTTGCTAGTTCCTTATTAATATCCCGATTAAGATAAAGTGTGTCAAATGAAAGATGTATATAAATACTACTTTTCATAAAAAAATTGTATTGATCCATACATTTTTTAAGAAGTTATAGCATTTTAAAGTAAAAAATGTAAAATATAAAATCGAGAATTTTCACACAAAAATAGCATTCGGTAGCCATTTTCACCACGAAGATAAAATAAAGTCCGAATTTTGTTTTTCCATGATAAAATATATTACATTACCTTTAATTAAAGATATATATAAAAGTGTCAGACTTTCCGGAACATTTTCAAAAGTCAAGTTAAAAAAATTAATTTTTTGTGAAAAAGTTGTCATTTTAAATCCCACCCGGGCAGGTAAAGGGTTAAATTTATAAAAAAAATATACCAAATGATAGGTAAAGACATCAAGCATCTATAAATAAAAAAAATTTACTGATCCATACATTTTCCAAAAAATTATAGCATTATTAAAATATAAAAAAGAATTATTTCACAAAAATCGTAATTCTTTATTAACTTTGATGTCTATTTTCACCACGTATACGTAAGTCCGGAGGTCAAATTTTTTTTTTCAAATTAAAGTATATTACAGTAGCTTTAATTTAAGATATATATAAAAGTGTTAGACCTTCCGGAACACTTTTAAAAGTTAAGTTGAAAAAGTTCTATTTTCTATATGCATTTATCAGATTTGAACACCCCCCGTATATAAGGAAATAGTCTGATTTAAAAAAAAAAGTATGTCGAATGAAAGACGTATATAAATACTACTTCTCATGAAAAAATTGTATTGATCCCTACATTTTTTAAAAAATTATTGCATTTTAAAGTAAAAAATGTATTTTTTTATTCAAAAAACTTTTCTCCATACTTATCATGTTATTATATGAATGTAACATTATCACTAAATATATAACACTCACTTGTTAAACATTTTATCTTTAAGAGATTTTGGGAGATATTACTAAGTAAAGATTAAAAATGTTTTTATTCTATTTATAATGAATACTTGAATATTTCGCTCATAGGATAAAGAATATATAATTATTTTTCAATATCTAGAAAATATTTAACAATCTATGCTAATTTCCCAATTAATATCAAAGCAAGTTCGACACACATATTATAATATCTTTCGTTTAATTCAAAAGGATAATTTCTGAAGAAATTATCAATCAACTCGTATGTTTATTTTTATACTCATTATCAGATTTATATCTTCTAGAATTTGCATTTTTGTTTTTTTTTTTTTTTGATAGGTTCTAGGATTATTTTAGTAAGGTATAAATTTGTATTAAAATCCGATAAGCAAAATAAAAAATTTTATGTATATTTTCAAGCACTACTTTGCTTTTTTTTTGTTTAAAGCTATTTTAGTACCGTATTAGACAAAAATTTCAAATAAGTCAAAATAGGTACAATTTTTTTTAATTGCATATTTTAATGAAGTTTTAAAAATGCAAACAATTTAAGAAGCCATAAAAATGCTTAAATTTTAATAAAGCCATAAAATTTCAAAATGTTACGAAGCCCAAAAAAATGCCCATAATTCAAATAAAAAATAGATAAAACATGTGTCTTTACATTAGAACATTTTAACAACTTTTAGGTCCTTTAGTACATTATATACTACATTTTAATAATTAAAGCTTATAGTTTAGTTTTAAACAAAAATTTCAAAAATATTTAAAATTAGGTTTAAGTTTTTCGTATTAAATTTTTTTTTGCACATTTTGTCTTTTTGTTATAATTTAAAGCACTAAAATAATAATTTAAGTACTTATTATTGTACTCATAATAAGTCGTTGCAGTGCTATAAGTTATGAATTTTGCTTATTATACAAAATTTTAAAATTTCAAAAATAAAATATTTAATTAATTATGGTGCTGATAGCTCAACTGGAAACATTTTATGATCATTTAATGTAATCTTTTGAGCGAAATGGGTTTGAAAGATGTGAGAGTATTAGCATATTAAAATAATATAAAATGGGTAGCATCTTTCGTTTAATTCTAAAGGATAATAAACAATATGTATAATTATGATTGCATTACTGATGTTATTTGATTAATGATTTATAATGGTTAAAATTTACGATACAACTTCCAATATAATAAAATGGCATAAACAGGATAAAATTAGATTAGCATTTAATAAAATTATTACTATATTTATACAACTTAAAAAAAATGTGTTTTAAATTCTACTAAAGTTAATAAAAAATTATAATTTTGTAAAAAAATTCTTTTTTATATTTTCAATTTTATAATGCTATAATTAAATTTGACAAATTTTAACTTCTCGTATAATTTTATGCGTTTTAATTCTTTTACAATTTACTAAATACATATATTTCATTGTAATTGAATTTAACTAACATACATAAGTATTTCATTCGACAACTAATTAATATTCTTATTCTTTAAATAAAAAAAGAATTTGCAATACAATATAAAAATAAAAGCTTATATTATAAAAAATATTTTTGCTAATATTGCCCCTAACTCACAATACGGTTGGTCAAGTAAAAGCTTGTTCCTCTTGTACTTCTGTACCACATCATACAACGGATTCGAAGTTGCAAAGACTTATTTATTTTACCACAAATAACGTCACGAATGCCAACCGTCTGTCTACCGTCTACCGTTCATGCACGGTATGGTCATTTGTCATTTGTTATTAGCCGACCCACAATTTGATAACCGACACGTGTTGACATGCTCATCGGCAGTGACATATTTCCGTGTTTAAATCTTTCTAATACAAAGACTATTCATTCTGAAGACTGCCATCAGCAATTAATACTTGTCATGGCTGGGTAATAGTAGGCCAGATAAGTCAGTCGCTTTACAGTTCGTCACCGCAAACAGTTTTAACAGCTATGTCACGTCCATTGTTTAGTAACTCGTCGCAAATATTCATTATTATCTTCCGCAAATAGTATCAACTACTAAACCCAAGTTTCATACAGGTTTGTACAACACCAAAAAAAAACATCTACATCAATCATTGGCCTCCTGATGATCATACTAGATGTTCTTTACTATCAATAACGACCAACGCACCAGCACTACGTCACAATTACAGAACATCGACTGTTTACAACAGTAAATGATCAGCCTAAAACTCAACACCACCGCGTATTTTTTACGGTTTCTAGTATGAACAATGTAAAGAACCGCGTACCTTGGATTCGTTGACCGTTCGCTTACAAAGTCGCGTATTTTTTAATAAGTGTTTACACGACTATATTTTATTATTATTTTTTTAATTATATTTGTTCTCATTGTTATTTCATGCTAGTATTAAGACTCCATCTCAAGTTCATGTACATTCAAGTTATTATGAAAGCCTTCGTCTTTCAACGCGAGGATTATGTATGCTACGGAATGCCTTTAGCAAAGATTTAGTAGACCAGTTGTTACAAACATTGTTGATTATATTATATCGTGTGACAGCTCAACTCCAGCGTCTTGCTTTACTCTTCCCTTTGCCCACCCAGAACGGCAAATCGATGACCTCCGTGTGCAATTGTCATCCATGCTCAGTTCATTGTCGTAAGTCAGTCAATTGTTTTATATGTTATTCTTTTTGTAGCAAGCGCCTTCGCTTGAATAGTGAATCGTTCGGCCATTGTACGCCGTTATTTTTTATTTGTTTATTACACCCTTGGGTTGCCCTTGCACGCCATTAGTGATTGGGCCCTGACCATCACTAAGTATCTTCATTGCCGTAGTGTTTTACCGCCGTCTGTTCTTATCTGCCATTACGCGTCCGGATCTACACTCTGACTCGTCATACTCAGATGCTCGACACCATTAGACAAGATCTCATACAGTCCACTCATCACTATCAACAACTTCATCTATTCAGCTGAGTTTATATTATTTATAATATTATTTATTGTTTGTTTTAATTGAGATTAACTACTTTGTTTTATGCCGCTTCGCCGGCCATTAGTATTTAAGGGCCCCCGTTACCCCTTAAATATAAAGATACTCTCTAAAGAATTTCTAATACATGTGGTTATTTGTTTTTTAATTATTGTCTACTCTCATTTACTTAGAGGATATACAATTAGCCGTCATCCCTCAGGTGACCCACTCCCGCTTCATTAATAACGATTTAAACAGGCTTAAGGTAAATCGGCATTCTAGTGCGGTGCACGACTAGCCGTTTTATGGTCTAGCTATCTCGTACAAAACAGTAAGAGATCAACCAGTAACATGGACCCATTGATGTTATATACAGAGTGTCTTATACAAGGAATTTATATGTTCTTTAATGGTGTCAGGTCTATACTATGCTGGACCACTAAAGCTGCGTTAACTGAATGTTCATTATGATATATCGCAAAATAATTTATTTGGTAAATTTAGACTAATGTTTTTTGCTCTAATTTAATAGAAATAAATTTTCTAACGCTTCCTACTAATTTATTAACAATAACTTTATCATTAATATCAAGAGGATTTTTTAATGCCAGACCATAGAATAGCCATATTACATTATGTAAAAAGTACTTTATGTAGAATCGAATTTCTTTAAGTTATGATTTTTAATTTAATTTTATATTTTAAGTCATATTTTAAAAAATAAAATACTGTCCTTGAAATATCCATGTTATATCCATGGTGTCTTATATGTTCTTTAATAGTGTCAGTAACTATTTCTTGTGTCAGATTATATTATGATGGAACACTAAAGCTGTATTAACTGAATGTTATTTATGATATATCGCAGAATAATATATTTGGTTAATTTCGACTAATGTTATTTTCTCTAATGTATTAGAAATAAATTTTCTAACACGTTATTCAATTTTTTGTGCTAATTTTAAATCTGCAATTATATCTTTTTTATCACCACTAATATTTCATGTTATTGCTAATAATTTAAAAACTATAGGAAAATAATATAGTTCTAAATATTTCAATTGTATATTCTGTTTAAATACCAAGAGTTACACTGATTCATATTTCTATTGAAACGTTTTATTATGATATGTATACAAAAAATATAATAAGTGATTTTAACGAAATTTTGGGTTTTTCATAAATTTACTATTAACGGTAACTTCTCGTATAATTTTAGACGATTTAGTTTAACAATTTACATATATTCATGGTAATTGAACATAACTAAAATATATAAGTATTTCATTCGACATTTAATTAATATTCTAATAGAAAAAGAATTTGCAATACAATGTAAAAATAATAGCTACTTTCTTGTGTCAGGTCTATACTATTCTGGACCACTAAAGCTGTTTTAACTGAATGTTCAATATGATATATCACAGAATAATTTATTTGGTCATTTCGACTAATGTTTTTTTCTCTACTTTAATAGAAATAAATTTTCTAACACTTCCTACTAATTTATTAGCAATAGCTTTATCATTAATATCAAGAGGATTATATAATGCCAGACCATACAATAGCCATATTACGATATGTAAAAATTACTTTATGTAGAATCGAATTTCTTTAAGTTATGATTTTTATTTATATTTTATATTTATAATCAGTTTTAAAAGTTGAGTCGCATTTTAAAATATAAAATTTTGTCCTTGAAATTTCTTAAATAACGAAATTGTGTAAATTTACGCACATAAGTAATCATTGCAATAATAAAATAATAACCAAGTGTTTCTCCCAAAACTCATTTGTATGTATTAAAATTGTATAAAATGGAACATTAACATTATCGATTATTATTTCTTTAGTATCGTTATACTATTAATAACAAATTTATTTTACAGATTTATAATGTCTTCAAATTTTTAATTATTAATCTCAAAAAAATGTTATTTCGATTCTTCATTTTAAATTTTTATAATATTTGGATTTTAAATCAAAGNATTATGTCGACTTATGTCAGATGATACAAACTTAAGTTTGAACTTGAACTCTGATAAAATATGGAAAGAATCATTGTAACAAAATTGTATTAATATAAACAAAATTTTATTTCGAGTCCGATTAGTAGTAGTATAGGTAAAATATTTTTTAAAACATATCTTATGGATGAATATTTAAATTTGAAGGAAGCTTTTTTATATATCACATGAAATCCTATTTACTATAAAATAAATGTAAAGTTCTTTTATTATAAATATGATATTTTCTAAAAAAAAGTTTTTACAAAAATTTGATTAAATTTAAAAAAGAAGTGAACTATGAACGTAATATGTGTTGAACCAAATCAAATATTAACAGATTTTTTTCATATTTTATCCATTAGTGGTTAAAGGATTAATTTAAAATATTCCTCTACATATAATAAGAGTTGATCATTATAATTATTTCAAAATAAAAAAACATTTAAAATATGAATCAAAACCAAAAAAATATTTAACTCAAAAGGTACAAGAATTATAAATATTATAGCTACGATTTATCGGTCGTATTGCACGAACGTCTTTATCACGTGTACGTTTGAAGTCATCCCCCCATTTTTAGAGTACTATTTTGTTTGAGCGTTTATCAGTCTTTTTACCCGTTTAGAAACCAGAGTTTCGCCTTTACGGTGTCTACTTGGTCTCTGGATGCAATCTAGATCTAAACCGGGAGGGGTGATCAGCACCACTGCGCTGTAGAAGCACTTTGCAAATACTCAATCCACAAATATCGACGAATAATTCGCGTAATTCTGACAAAAGCAATCAAGGTTCTTAATCTCCAACAAACCCTTTTCACAAAAAATTCTACATTCACTAAATCTGACCGTAAATCAATTTCTATTGGCCCCAATCTTATAATAGTAACATGAATTGCAATTCATATGTCATCTTTGTGAAGTCATCCTGCCGGCCAACTTCAAACATATACTCGCTCTATGTCGATTTTCCTTATACATCAGCAATTAAGCAACGCAATGTTCCTGAATGCTTTCCACTACACTACACTGGTCCCTTTACTATACTTGTTTCTGCTTCTGGCAATAATAAATTAGACAATTTTCACCCAGTCAAGCTCGGGAAAACTTTCTCCAAAATATTTTCTGGTATTCTTAGCATCAACCCTATCGGTTCTAAGCGTGTTAAAACCACGTTTGATTCGGTTTAAAACGCCAACAATTGCTTTACTTACCGAACACGGCTACTTTGCGAATATTCCTAGCACTATATAGTGTTGGAGTCATACGTTTAGACAAAAGTATTTCTGAAGAAAACTTTTGTGAAGGTCATGAATGTTGAGAGGTATTTGTGCAATATTCACAGATTTAGCTATACCACGTAACTCATTTAGTATTACTTGTTTACCCAGCTTGGCTACTCATATAGTTAGGTTATAACGACATTTGATATATTTTCACAAGGCAGATCATCACACTTTTAAAAAATGTATAAAATTTTATGATTACAATCTATTCACGCATTATAACAGATTTATAAATAATGTTTATTAATAAATATTTTTTTTTCATAGGCAAATACAGTCAGAAATTAAGGGTCGCAATATATATTATACGGAAGAACAAGAAAATGATTATTTTGAAGTAGAAGAAAAATATTTTAATGATTATGATGAAGAAGAAGACTAACTATCAAGATTCTAATAATGGTCAATAATACTATCTAAATTTACATACGACGATGGATTTGAATAATCAACTTTTTTTTTTTATATAATACAAAAAAGAAAAATTGTTTTAATTAAGTTAGTTATTATTTTATTCTATATAACTTTTAATTAAAAAATTCTTAACATACAAAATAATGTATTTTAATTGATCCAATGATGAAACTGCAAATAATGTTTAAACAGGACTTGAAAAAACAATTTTTTAGTTTCAAATATTTTTTAATTGATTTATTTTGTTTTATTTCAATAAAAATTGTCAGTTTTTGAAATATATAAAAAAAATGTATAATATTTTATTTTAATTAATTTAATTTATGTTGATTAAAAATATATAATAAAGAACTTTAATACTATTGATACATTGCTTTTAACATATATATATATATTAGGGTGGCCCATATTTTATAGTCAAAATTTCAAAACTAGTTTACAAATCTGGGCACCCGCTATTTTTTTTACTAGTAATAAAACAAGTATTTTGGCAAAGTTTGAAGATAATATTCCAATTGGAAGACAGTGCTCAAAGACATTTAATATTAAATATAAAATTGAAAAATAGGAAATTTTGAGGATTGTTTTAAATTAAGTACAAATAGCTGAGTAGTAGTAAATTAGTTTATTTTATTGTATAATATTGATTAATAATACAAAAATCTTATAGGAAAGTACTGGTTGGGGTAAATAAACAATAAACATGGTTTAATGCTTTGAAGTTGATGGCTTCAAACTTTCAACAGCTACTTGTTTTGTCGTTTTGGACGGAACCAACTTTCTGTTAGCCTCAACAACTTGCAGGACCAACTGTTTCTCTTCTTCATCATTTGTCAAAAGCTTATTAAACTCTTCAAAAAGTTTCACACCACGCTCAGCTATATCATTAACAACTTTCATATTTTTTGTGATTTGTTTACCACTAATGTAATGTTCATTGCTGTTCCATTCATTTGGATGTGTGGTCAAAAAAATTGAATTTATTTTCAATTTATCAAACACCTGCAATGATCTTTTATTGGCAAAATCAGCCAAAACGGCCTGGTCAGTTAAAAGTGACAAATCTCCTCTTACCTTCCGGTCAGTAGGTTCACACTCCATCTTATTGACAATTTCTACCTTTTCCTCATTTGAAACTTTCTCTGAGTATAAACTTAAGCCAACTAACTCATCCGAGAGGTACCAAAGATGAGATTTATGGCATTTTTAACCACTTCACTAATTTGAGAATCAATAATTCCATAATTGGTCATGTCTTTCCACAGACAAAGGTCTGCCCAAGCAGCATTTGTAGCCATAGGGGCTTCAAACCAATATTTTACATATACAAGAGCTCCAAAGTTCACAAAGCGTTCTAACTGCAATTTTTCCTTTTGTGTGGTTTTGAAACTGTCTTCCTCACGAAACAAGTGAATTTTAATGGCGTATAACAATTTCGCCATCCAACGAGCGTGGTGTACTGCACCTGGAGCTCTCCAATGAATTTTATATGGAGTATGGCCCAGAGCTAGAAGAGTCATCTCTATTAACTCCATGTAATCATCTCTGGGCTGCTTATTCCTTCCTAAGACAACTAATAAAGCATTTACTGCATTGAGCTTTAAATTTTCACTGCCAGGAGCTTTTTCTAATGGTTGATAGTTTTCTTTGTGTATCAAAGGCCATGCTACCTTGAATCTCTNTTCTTTGTGTATCAAGGGCCATGCTACCTTGAATCTTTTGAATAAAGGAATGTCAGGACCACTAGATGGTCCGAAACAGAGAGTAAATACCTTACTGAGAACAATCTCCAAAATGTGGTGCCTGCATGGTAGCCATAATAATTCTTCTCCAATTTTATGTTCCAGCATAACACAAGCTCCATTTTTAAACCCTGTATTAACGGATGTAGTGGCACAACACATGCCGACTATTTTGTTCTCCAAACCCCATTCACTTAGTACATTATAAACTGCATTCGCTGCATTTGCACCAGTACCCCTTACAAGTTTTGGCACTCCAAGCAATTTCTCCTTACCATCTGCAGATACTAATACGGGCAATCGATCTACTTTATCAGTGCCCAAAATATCAGGAAGAATCTTCCCGTCCCAATGAACAATAACTGGATCGTCAAAAGAAACACATTGCTTTATTTCTTCAAACACAGCTTTTCTTCCTTCTTTCCTTTTGCGTTGAATAGTACTTCGTGATAATGGTAAGGAACTAGGGTCATGCCCCAATGCCGATGAAATAGGGACCATTAATCTTAAGGATTCCCTATCAGAAACCTTATTGCGATCTAATGCGCTTGTGACATGTTTAGAAAATAAAGATTTCTTTGCAATTGGTTCATTCTGTGAGTCTTTTTGGGATTCCCTTCTTTTAAAAGAAGATGGTGGCTTATACATATACATCTCTTCTGATTTATCTATGGCTGAATCAGATTTTTCTCTTGATTCATCATCTGAATTTGAAATAGTCACAGTTGGAGATATCAGGGAAGAGGACCCTGGCTCATTCCCTTTTTCAAGTCTCTATTGTTCTTTCATTTTTCTTTGAAATTTCCTTTCTTGTTTCATGTTGTATTTCATGTCTTCTGATGAAATAATCATATTTCTTTCCGTCCTCTGATCAATTAAAAATTCTCTGTCTTCATCTACTTTGCATATAGTAATTGCATCATTGTGAGCAATGTCAAATAACATATCTAGCTGCTCTTGAAATAGTGTTTCACGTTTCTTTTGGGTATCAGAGATTCTTCCTTTATTTTTTTTTAACAGAAGCCATTCAGAGTGTAATTTTTCAAGCTTATCAATACAATGTTTTACAAGTCTAATCGGGATAGCTGTTTTTTGCCACACTAAAATTAATTCTTCTACAGTGCTATGACTGGCATTTCGAACCGATTTTTTCCTTTGGAGAAAAAAATGGAATCTAAGAAGGACTTGCTTTATAGTTGGTAACTGATTAAATCGAGATATTGGTTCTAGATCTTTGATACCTATCAAGAATATAGTGTCCGCTTGACGTGTTGATGATAAAGCCATATTTTCACAAAAAAAGTCCTAAACAATGTCTGGTATAAAAACAGTCCTCACAAACAACTATTGATAGTTATATATTTTTAAGACATATTTCTTGGTATTTCTTTCACAAAAACAGCATCTGAAAGAAAACAAGAATACAGAAATCAATATTTAAGAAATAAGGAAATAACAAAATTTTAAAAACTTTGACGATGTTGAGCACTGCCTTCTACTCAACCTAGGACATTGAATTTTTGGCACTTTACTACTATCAACGAAGGTAAAAAAAATAGTGGGTGCCCTGGGGTATAGGGTAATTTTGAAATTTTTGGGCCACTCTAATATATATATAATATAAAACTAATAAATAATAAAAATAAACTTAAATCATGAAAAAACACAACTATAAAAATATTATGGAAAATTATTATCAATTATTATTAAATAGTCTTCATTATTTCATTAATGTGTTCTTTTAGCATCAGGAAAATGTTTTCTATAATCTGCGACAACTTGTAGCAAGTATTGCTTTTGGTATGCTTTTATAGTAATTATCAAGTTGTACTCTTCAATTAATTTCACTGATCTTCCTGTAGTATCGCTTATAACTTTTATACTTCGCACTATTTCTCGACAGTCTAGATAATATATATTTAAATTCAATTGTTCGGGATCTTCACTTAAAAAACAAGTTTTCATATCAAACCGTTCAAAAAAGTTTTTGAGTTTGCATTAATGAACTTGTCAATAGTTTTACTTACAAAATGTTTTATATTTTTTATCATTTTTTTTTACTATTTCTAAATGCTGTCGTAAAATAGGATCATAGTGGCTTATCAGTTCTATAATACCTATAAAGTTTCCATTATTTTGTTCTCCCACCATATGGCATTCTCCTCTTAAAGCCAATCCTCTTTCGCCTAAAAATAAAATTGATTCCAAAATACGTGTCAAAATGTATGTCCATTTTTGGGCTTCGTCTGTGTTTCTACTTCACAAAACATTAAATGTGGTCTTTAATGTTTTCATGTGATGGCAATCTTTTATATAATTTTCTCCAAATTTTATTTTTTGAGTATCCATCGGAGCTACTGAGATAGAAACAATTTAATGTGCTCGTTTTGAACAAGCGGCAAGGAAAACAATAAAATACATTTGTAAAGCGACTCCAAACAAAAAAATTCGCGTTTTACTTTTTCATCATTTAGCAAAGTTTTAGAAAGCAATGATAATGAATACGGATCGTTCAGTCGATCACGAAGAAAAGACGCTGGCATTTTTTGATGACCTTGACGAATAACTATTTCAATTATTTGTGTTTGCAATATCTCGGTTTTTTAAATACCAATATCGTAATTATAAAGATAAGTATTTCTTAAAAATTGAAAATTTGATTGTTTTCCTGAACAAATAATATTGTCACTTACTTCTGATTAATATTGAAGTTTACTACTTGTAATATCATTATATTAAATATAACATCTTTATTAATTTAACACATTTACATGATTATATAATAAAATGATCATCAATGAATATACATAATAATTTTTAGGTTATATACAGTGTTTCCACTTACATTGACAGAATATATCAATACTCCCCTAATGATGTAATAGAAAAAATCTAATTTCAGATTTGAAAACGGCGCGAAAAGTTGATTTAAAAAAGTATATTTTTGATTCTGATGAAAGTTCTTTGTAGTCCAATATATAAAACTTATAACTTTTTTATAAATAACCTTTTTTCTTATTGTAAACTATTGCATCAGCCCTTTAAATTTTTATACGCGTTAAAAGTAAAGAAATATACTACTTCATTATTTTTATAACATCACTGTAAAAATTACAATATTAAATTATTGAATATGAAATTCATACTAAATTTAATTACTAAAATTATTATTTATTCATATATAATAATTATAAATCAAATAACTAATCTGGATAAAATTAAGGGAATAAGAGTTATTGTTGTTTTTGAAATAATCTACCAATTTTTGAAAATTAAACACTAGCTACAGATTTACATCGAAGCGTTTCTTATGATAATGATTTTAATCACTGTCAGATATAATCTATACTTGTCCCAACTATTCCACGTCCATACTGTGCCGCGACTCCACTGTGCTACCGTTTTATTTTGTAAATATTCTATAATATAAACACAATTATTATAATTTTAATTTTAGTTATTTTTGTGTATAGGCTCGTAGGGTCCCGGGTCTAGTGCAGAGCCTAGAATTCTATATTTGAAAATAGCGAGAAATGGCAATTTGAAATGTAATTTAAGTATATTTTGAAAAAAATTTTATAAGCTCATTTTTTTAAACTTAAGCAAGGCTGTAAAAAAAAGCTCAAGTCCAATCGATGAGGACATTTAGTATGGCATTATACATATCTTAATTCAACTTAAAAAAAAAAAATTTGGTTATGAATTTTTTCTGCCACTTTTTCTTTTAACATGTAGTCCAATAAAAGTATGGCCGCACAGGTAATGTATAAACGCAACGACTTTGTAACGTGACAAAATGTGAATTTTATGATATTGATAGATTACTGTTTTGCTTTGCTAATGGGCGCGCGTACGTTATATCCGGCCGTGTAATCAGAAAACTGTACTGTTGCTGTCAAGGTGAACGCTATACACACAATATTCTTTATCAGTTTAACAATCGTTCCCTATATGACACATACACTGGCCACCACTGTCCATACCTGTATAACTCTAATATTGTTCATATTTTTATCTGTTGTATATTTTGTAAATCGTTAAGCCGATACCCTCTCCCAAACGGGTTCGTCGTCGTTGTGTCTCGCCCGGTGTGTAGAAATTTTTTCGTAGTCTCTCTTCCCTTTGAACCACCGTCGTGGTCTATTTTGCTGTGTGCGTGCAGCCAATTATAGTTTTTTTTTCTTGTTCGTTTATAAATATAATGTATTAATTCAGCAAGGCGTCGGCCATTTCCGGGGCCGAGATCCCCATCTTAGGATGAGTCCCATCCGGGACTGGGTATCGTATTGTTGATTTTTTTTCTTTTATTTATTTAATATAATGTATTGAGCCATTCTTTTTTCTTTTTCTGTCATAAATTAATTTTATTATGAGATATAAATAATTTTAGCGTTGCTGGTTATAAGGTTATTGGTCAGTGGTGTGTCATGTATATTTAACATATATATATATATATTATTCCCGCAGTACCCAAGTACGGTCCGGCCGGCCAGATTACAGAAATTATCCGCCGCGCCCGGAGTACACGGACTTGTTCCGATGCGGAAGACGCTTCACGTGTAATATTTAAAAGTTGTAGGTTAATTTTTTGTCTTAATAATTATTTTTTTTCTCTTCTCTTTTGTCCCTTTATTTGCAGAGTGGTTTTTGCCTTCGGGTTTTGTCCACTATTAACTTAATTGTAATAATTTAATAAAGTCCCCTTAATTTTCTTAATCAACAAAAATCTTTTTATTGCGTGAATATCTTCAATATTCACGTGTATCTTATTTTTTTTCCCTTTAAATAATTCTCTCTAGTTTTAAGGTAACGGTCTTCGACATACTAAAGTATGTCCACCACTGGTGACATCAAACAAACATATTGGTTATATTTACAGAGGTATCAGCGTATTATAGTATACAACAACACTTTATATTTTTAGTATATGTTTATATATATAAAATTTTTTTTTAATTCACTTTATCTCATCGAAATACATATTATTGGTTTTCTTATTAATTTTTTTTTAAATTTTTTTTCTATTAAATCCACTTATGGTCCGGGTGTTGTTCTTTTCTGATCAAGACCCTCGCCTAAGTGGTTGGCGACCCATTTTCCTTTTTGCAAGGGAGCCACGAGGGTGGCGACTCCACAATCCGTTGCGTGGCCCAAGTCGTCACCTCTCAACTTATATATATATATATATATATATATATATATAAGCTTACTAGTGGTAACTAAGTATGTATATATCTATACGACTCGTAAGGCCGCAAAATATATATTAAACGTACAAACGCACATATATAGATATTAATAATAACTACCTATATATATACGTGTATAATGGGAGATGTAGGGCTGCACTAGTGAATAATAAACGATCGCAAGACAACGAACCAAAAAATAAAAAGAACAGAAAACGGAACGCAATATCAATACTTCATATTCGGCGGCGGCGGCCTTGTTACGGTGTCAAGGGTGGGGAGACAACCGATTGTCATATTAATGGCTGGACGGCTGATATCGAGAGGGACACGGATGAGCGCTAGACTAGAGCGTAAAGCGGTGCCGTGTCACTTTGTTGACTTGTCTATAATACCTTGGTAGAATAAAGCCTACATATAGGAGCTCAGACTAAATTTTCATTTGAAATTTGAAAAAAAATTGTTTTACTAATTTAAAACAACATTAAAATTTAGTGGAAGAGTAATTTAACAATTTATTTTCAATATACATTATTAAATCTAAATAATGTACACAAGTATGAAAAAGTAGACACTAACATAACAATAATTGTCTTGCCTATAACCTGTTAGATTATTAATAATTTTAAGTTAAATTTAAGTTTTAATTAAAAACGTTAAAATTTTATACACAAATAATAACCATTAAAGCAAAATAAAGTACTCATTTTTTATGGTTATGTTACGCGTACTTAAAAACATATTCGAATTTATATATATTTAATGAATGTTTCATATGATAAAAATGCCATTTTTTATTTCATTGGTTACTTAAAACTAGTATAAAACTAGTAGTTGATACAGTTTTCATAAAAAGGTAAAAGAATTTTTGTAGTTTTAAGAACACGTGTTGTAAGAACACTTATTACTATGTTCTTTCCACTTGTATTATACACGTTTTATTTCCATTTACTTAATTCATAATACATATTAATTAGCACAAAGGGAGATGCTGATGTGACAATTCTACTCGTCTGTAGCTAAAGTAGAGTAGCCGCTAACGATATAGTTAAGATATAATATCGAAATATTATCACTTTTTGTTTTATTATCTATCACCAATTATAAACAACTAACTCCGTATCGCCTGGATTTACCTACTGACCAACTGTACTAGGATTCAGGTCAGACGTATTGTACATTACATATAACTTATCATTGCTAAACATCTAAAATATAACTTTACTTTGTCGTTCACATAAAACAACAGTTAAACATTATTATATATGTAGTATAATTATTAACACATGTACTAAATATCACATATGTATGAATAAAGCCAAAAATCATCTAAGGAATGTTTCCCTTTTAGGGTAATAAAAATAACTATTTATCAACACATGTTTCAAACCAGTCCCCTACAATTCATTAACTACGCTCACGGCAGGGTTTCTATCACAATTAACCAATCACAAATAATAATCTAACATCTTAGGAATTTCAATAGAGATCGCTGGTTTACTTCATCCGGCGTATAAAAAGCCATTTTTTCTCGTAAAAAGGGACGCTGACGTTTTTTTTTGCTGCTCCTGCTCTTCTTTTGGGACCTCTGACGACTTCGGACGACCTCTCTTCTAAATATTCTCTTACATGGAATCTGCGTCAGTATAAGTAAATATTTTATCCCTGTGACTTAGTTTTTTTT